>NW_023416330.1:4644604-4765999 GCF_014108235.1 Myotis myotis | reverse complement strand
TTCCCCTCTTCTCTTTCTTTCTCTTTCTTTTCTCTCTTACTTTTTTTTTCCTTTTCCCACTTTCATTTTTGCACTCCTTTTTTTTCTTTTTCTTTTTTCTTTTTCTCTTCTTTCTTCCTTACCCCCTAATTCTCTTTGCTCAGGTGGTCACCTTTATTTAGGATTATTAGTATTGTGAATACATTTGAGTTCAGTGCCTTGTGTGTAGTGCCTTGTTGTGTTGTATTTTGTGCCTTTAAATCAACAGAACTGCATAACCAAACACCTGGAGAAGAAAGATCATGGGGAGACAAAGAAACAGCCCGCATATGAAAGAAAAACAGGCATCACCAGAAAACAAAGTAAACGAAATAGAGGCAATGGAGGCAAGCAACCTGTCAGGGAAAGAATTCAGAGAAATGGTCATAAGGTGGATGAAAAGAATGGAAGACAAATTCAACAATATGTGTAAGAACCAAGAGGAAATGAAGAAGAACCAAGAAGAAATGAAAAATGACATAACTGCTATAAAGAACTCAATAGAAAGCATCAACAGTAGACTAGAAGAGGCAGAGGACCGCATCAGTGAGCTAGAAGACAAGGTAGGAAAAAATACCTAAGCAGAGCAGCTTCTAGAAGAAAAAATTAAAAAGCAGGAGAGCATAAGAAAATTTTGGGACGACATGAAACGAAACAACATCTGCATAATACGGGTGCCAGAAGGAGAGGAAACTGAGCAAGGACTAGAAAACCTGTTTGAAAAAATAATGACGGAAAACTTCCCTGATATAGGGAAGAAAAAACTCACACAAATGCAAGAAGCTCACAGAGTCCCAAACAAAATGAACCCCAAAAGACCGATGTCAAGGCATATTATAATTAAATTTGCAAACACCAATAACAAAGCAAGAATCTTAAAAGCGGCCAGAGAGAAACAGAGAGTTACCTACAAAGGATCCCCTGTCAGACTAGCGACTGATTTCTCAACAGAAACACAACAGGCAAGAAGGGAATGGAATGAAATATACAAAGTCATGCAAAGGAAGGGTCTGAATCCAAGAATACTATACCCAGCAAGGATATCAATCAAAATTGAGGGTGAAATCAGGAGCTTCACAGACAAAAAAGGACTACGGGAGTTTATCACCACAAAACCAGCAATGCAAGAAATGCTAAAGAGCCTGCTATAAAAAGAAAAAATAGGAAACAAAGAAGGAACACAGGAGTAAAGAATAAAATGGCAACAAACAAGTATCTATCAATAATAACTTTAAATAAAAATGGATTAAATACCCCTATCAAAAGACATAGGGTAACTGAGTGGATAAGAAAACATGACCCATATATCTGCTATCTACAGGAAACCCACCTCAGAAAAAAAAACGCAACAGACTGATAGTGAAGGGATGGAAAAAGGTTCTTCAGGTGAATGGAAATGAAAAAAAAGCTGGGGTAGCAATACTTATATCTGACAAATTAGATCTCAAAATGAAGGACATAAAAATAGATAAGGAAGGCCACTTCATAATACTAAAGGGAGCAATCCAACAAGAAGAAATAACTCTGGTAAACATACACGCACCCAATATAGGAGCACGCAAATACATAAGAAAACTTCTGGAGGAGATCAAGGGAGAGATTGACAGCAATACAATCATAGTAGGGGACTTTAACAGCCCACTATCACCATTGGACAAATCCTCTAAACAAAAAATCAGCAAAGAAACATCAATCCTAAATGACTCACTAGATCAGATAGAATTAATTGACATCTTCAGAACATTTCACCACAATGCGACAGAATATACATTCTTCTCAAGTGCACATGGGTCATTTTCAAATATAGACCATATATTGGGTCACAGGCAAAGTCTCTTCAAATTCAAGAAGATAGAAATCACATCAAGCATCTTCTCAGATTACAATGGCATAAAACTGGAAATCAAATAAAATAAAAACAATCCAAAAAAAATCAAACACATGGAGACTAAATAGCATGCTATTAGACAATGACAGGGTTACCAGAGAGATCAAAGAAGAAATAAAAAACATCATGGCAACAAACGAGAATGAAAACACAACAATCCAAAACCTATTGGACACAGCAAAAGCAGTCTTGAGAGGGAAGTTCATAGCTCTACAAGCCTACTGCAAAAAGACAAGAAACAATGATAATAAATTACCTAACCCTACAACTCAAAGAGTTAGAAATAGAGCAACAAGAAAAGCCCAGTGTAAGCAGAAGGAAGAAAATAATAAAGATCAGAGTGGAGATAAACGACATAGAGACCAAAAAAACAATACAAAAGATCAACAAAACCAACAGCTGGTTCTCTGAAAGGATAAACAAGATAGATGAACCTCTAGCCAGGCTCACCAAGAAACAAAGAGAGAGGACACAAATAAACAAAATCAGAAAGAGAAGAAATAACAACAGAACCCACAGAAAAACAAAGGATTGTTAAAAAAAATACTATGAACAACTCTACTCCAACAAACTAGACAACCTGGAAGAAATGGACATATTCCTAGAAAAAAACAACCTTTCAAAACTTAATCGGGAAGAATCTAAAAATCTCAATAGGCCAATAACTATGGAAGAAATTGAAGCAGTCATCAAAAAGCTTCCAGCACACGTAAGCCCAGGGCCAGATGGCTTCACAGGGGAGTTTTGCCAAACATTCAAGAAAGAACTAAAACCTATCCTCCTCAAAATATTCCAAAAAATTCAAGAGGAAGGAACACTTCCAAGCTCATTCTATGAAGCCAGCATCATCCTCATACCAAATCCAGATAAAGACAACACAATGAAAGAGAATTATAGGACAATATCCCTCATGAACAAAATCCTCAACAAAATCCTAGCAAATCGGATCCAGCAGTACATCAGAAAGATCATACACCATGACCAAGTAGGATTTATTCCAGGGACAAGGATGGTACAATATCCGCAAATCAATAAATGTAATACATCACATAAAAAAATTGTGAGAAAAAAACCCACATAGTCATATCAATTGATACAGAAAAAGTATTTGACAAAATCCAACACCCTTTCTTGACAAAAACTCTGAGCAATGTAGGAATAGAAGGATAATACCTCAACATAATGAAAGCCATATATGACAAACCCACACCCAACATCATAATCAATGGGCAAAAACTAAAACCATTTCCCCTAAGAACAGAAACAGGACAGGGATGCCCCCTCTCACCACTCCTGTTCAACATAGTACTGGAAGTACTAGCTGTTGTGATCAGACAAGAAGAAGAAATAAAAGGCATCTAAATTAGAAAAGAAGAAGTAAAACTGTCCTTATTTGCAGATGACATGATATTATACATACAAAACCCTAAAGTCTCCATCAAAAAACTACTAGACTTAACACATGAATTTGGCAATGTAGCAGGATACAAAGTTAATCCCAAGAAATCTAAGGCATTTCTATACACCAATAGTGAACTTTCAGAACTAGAGACTAAAAAAACAATCCCATTTACCATCGCACCAAAAAAATTAAGCTACCTAGGAATAAACTTAACTAAAGAGGTAAAAGACCTCTACTCAGAAAACTACAGGACGTTGAAAAAAGAGATAGAGGAAGACATAAACAGATGGAAGAACATACTGTGTTCATGGATTGGTAGAATCAATATCATCAAAATGTCCATACTATTCAAAGCAATCTATGGGCAAAAACTAAAACCATTTAATCCCATTAAAATACCAACGGCATATTTCACAGATCTAGAACGAACTCTCCAAAAATTCATCTGGAATAAAAAAAGACCCCGAATAGCTGCAGTGATCCTGAGAAAGAACAAAGTAGGTGGGATCTCAATACCAAACATCAAGCTGTATTACAAAGCCACTGTTCTCAAAACTGCCTGGTACTGGCACAAGAACAGACATATAGATCAATGGAATAGAATAGAGAGCCCAGAAATCGGCCCGAACCAATATGCTCAATTAATATTTGACAAAGGAGGCAAGAACATATAATGGAGTTAAGACAGTCTCTTCAATAAATGATGTTGGGAAAATTGGACAGATAAATGCAAGAAAATGAAACTAGACCACCAACTTACACCATACACAAAAATAAACTCAAAATGGGCAAAGGACTTAAATGTACGATGGGAAGCCATAAAAATTCTAGAAGAATCCAAAGGCAACAAAATCTCAGACATATGCCGAAGCAATTTCTTCACTAATACAGCCCCTAGGGCACTTGTAACTAAAGAGAAAATGAACAAATGTGACTTTATCAAATTAAAAAGCTTCTGCACAGCAAAAGAAACCTTCAACAAAACAACAAGAAAACCCGCTGCATGGGAAAACATATTTGCCAATGTCATATCTGATAAGGGCCTAATCTCCAAATTTATAGGGAACTCATACAACTTAACAAAAGGAAGATAAGCAATCTGATCAAAAAATGGGCAAAGGATCTAAATAGACACCTTTCAAAAGAGGACATTCAGAAAGCCAAGAGACATATGAAAACATGCTCAAAGTCACTAATCCAAGAGATGCAAATCAAAACAACAATGAGGTACCGTCTCACACCTGTCAGAATGGCTATCATCAACAATTCAACAAATGACAAGTGCTGGAGAGGATGTGGAGAAAAGGGAATACTTGTGCACTGCTGGTGGGAATGCAGACTAGTGCAGCCACTATGGAAGACAGTATGGAGTTTCCTCAAAAAACTACAAATGGAACTCCCATTTGACCCTGTGATCCCACTTCTAGGAATATATCCCAAGAAACCAGAAACAACAATCAGAAAGGATATATGCACCCATACGTTCATAGCAGCACAATTCACCATAGCTAAGATCTGGAAACAGCCTAAGTGCCCATCAGTAGATGAATGGATTAGAAAACTGTGGTACATCTACACGATGAAATACTACGCTGCTGTAAAAAAGAAGGAACTCTTACCATTTGCAATGGCATGGATGGAACTGGAGAGCACTATGCTAAGTGAAATAAGCCAGTCAATGAAGGAAAAATACCACATGATCTCACTCATTCATGGATAATAAAGACCATTTTAAACTAATGAACAAATATAGATACAGAGGCAGAGCTGCCTCAAACAGACTGTCAAACTGCAGCGGGAAGGCCGGGGAGGGGAGGGGGTCGAAGGGGGGGGGGGGTAAGAGATCAACAGAAGGACTTATGTGCATGCATATAAGCATAACCAATGGATATAAGACACTGGGGGGTAGGGGAGGCCAGGGGAATGTCAAGGGTGGGGGGGAAAAGGACACATATGTAATACCCTTTGTAATACTTTAAGCAATAAAAAATAAAAAAATAATAATCCACAGGGTGCAGGATACAGGTCTTGAATGGTAACAGGCTTGAGGTCATTGGCCACAGAGGAGCATATGAAACACGACAGTTCCATCCCTGAACCCTAACTTAAGAGTGATCGCCCTCTAGAAGACTTGTGATAGGAGTGTTGCCTCATATTTCTCCTGCACTGTTCACCTGGCCACGCTCTTCATCATTAGGAGCTCCTTTCCACACCCAGCTCTGCTGTGAGCCACCTGTCTCTCTGCTGTGGGTCCCCACCTGCAACTCCCTGAAGGTGCCCTCCCCCCTCCCAGGATGCTGCTCCTTCCACATAGTCAAAAGCAAAAAGTTGACTGGGGAGAAAACCACAGCTTCCTTTGTTACATTTTTCATTTATTCTTTTTCCCCTTTTATTCTTCACATCATACACATATGGCAATGTGAATGTATATGATTTTTTTCAAAGCTTGTGGGTTATTTAAAATAAACACACACATATTTCTTTATCTTTTACTAGAGTCTGTCTTGTGGAGTTCAGGGCTTTTTCAGCTGCTAGGATTCACATAAATTCAAAGCTCAAACTTATTACAACACTGAAAAAATAATAACAGGAGATGAAAATAACATATTCCTCACACAGTGCTGACTCTTCCACAAATCAACAATTGAGCTTGGTATACCAGATGCCTATTACTGCCATAACAAATTACAAAAATGTAGTGGCCTGAGGCAATACTAATGAATTCTCTTAGAGTTCTGGAGGTCAGGAGCCTGAAATTAGTCTTATGGAGATAAAATGATGGTATCATCAGGGCTGATCCTTCTGAAGGCTCCAGAAGACAGTACATCTGTTGCCTCTTCCAGCTTCTAGAAGCTTCCAAATCCGTAGTTTGTGCCCACATCACTCTAATCTCTGCTGCCATCATCACATTGCCTCCTTCCTCCTTTGATCTTCTTTCCTCCATCTTCGGGGACTTTTGTGATTACATGTAGAACCTACTCAGATAGACAATCTCCTCATCTCAAAATAATTAACTTCATCACATCTGCAATAAGGTAATATTCACAGGGTCTGCAGATTAGGATGGCTCTCTTCAAGGGGTTAATTTTCAGGATATCACATGTTGATACCTTAACCTCTCTGCAACTCACTTTCATAGTCTTTAAAATGGAATATTTGCTTCATAGGCTTGATGTTGGTACAAAAGCATGGGGTGCTGCTGTTAAAAAATACTTAAAATGTGGAAGTACTTGTGGAATTGAAGGTAATGCACAGAAGCTGGGAGAATGCTGAGGGAGCTGATAGAGAAGGTTTAGATTTTTCTAGAAGAAATTATTGCTCGGAATTTGAATATTAAAGGTGAGATATCAGATCAAAGTGAAGACCGTGTTATTGGACACACAAAGTGGGGGGAGAAGATGCTGAGTTGTTGTTTTTTTACTGTTGGGTAGAAAGAAGAGCTTGTAAGTGATGAACTTGAGTCTTTACCTGAGGAGGTTTCCAAGCACATTGTGAGGGTACATCCTGATGTCTCCTTGTAAAAGGCAAAATATCAGAGTGATGAATCTACCAGCCAAAAAACCCCAAGGATTGGCAGCAGGCACGAGGACCTGGAAGCCAGCAAGGGAAGATTCTCCCCAGTACCTTCAGAGAGACAAATGCTCTGCCAACCTTTTGATGCTGGACCCCTAGAAGTATGGGACCATAAGTTTCTGTAGATTTAAGCTATACTGTTTGTGGTACTGTGTTATGTCAACCCTAGGAATCTCACACAACACCTTGCTCCTTCCTCCACCTTTTCTCCTGCCCTCCTCCTGTTCCATCCTCTCAGAATCCCAGAGGTTTCCCCTTCTGCATGAGCTTGTGTTTATTAGAGTAATCCTACCCACCCCCACCCACTCATCTGGCCCAGTAGGACCACAGAGGCTGCTGATTAGTGTAGTGGTGGCTTTCTCAGAAACCTTTAAACTCTGGATGACCCTGTTTCTCAGCAATGTCTCCCTGCCCAGGATTCTAGACTCTAGATCCGCCCCTTCTCCATCCTCTTTACTTTTACCCTTTCTGGACTCAGGCCCTTTACAGAAGAATTTAACAGTCATCAAAAATTTTACAATGCAAAAACAAAACCAAAAACATCTTTTTGAGAGAGACGGAGAAAATGAAGGGCTCATGGATTCTTAAGGGGAAGGGATAGATTGCCAGCTGGTGTGAGCACAACAGCTCCTGAGACCACCTCTGCCTGAGAGCATGCTCCAGGCCACCCGCAAGAGCCAACCTCAGACTCCCTCAGAGCACCAAATTCCTAAAAAAGAATCATTTTACAAAAACTCACTGACACAGACAACATTATGGTGTTTACCAAAAAGATGGAGTGAGAGGGGCCAGGAAAGTGTAAAGGGGGTCAAACATTTGGAGACAGAAGGAGACCAGACTTTGGCAGGGCACACAATGCAATATACAGAAGAGGTGTCATGGAATTGTACACCTGAAACCTATATCATGTAATTAACCATTGTCACCCCAATAAATTTAATTCAAAAAAGATAAATAGTTTTACCTAGGGAGGGCATTATCCCTTACAAAATAAGACAAAATGATTTTTCATGCATTTAAATATATCTACGCCAGCAGCCTCTGCTGCAGCACAGGATGGATAACATGTCTGAAAATGTGTCCCTTCTGTTGTCCCAGTGACACTTTCTTTGTTCCGTAAGTTCAGTCATATTAACACATCAGCATTGGTTTCTGCCATTAACACATGAAATGCAGGCAGGAAAGATATGTGCTTCTGATCTGCACTATTGAGTCTATGGCTTTGGACAAAACATAACCCTTCTGAGCCTGTGTATCTCTACAGGTGAGAAGGTAGAGAAGGGTCAGATCATCTAAGTCTGATGTCCCGACCCCGAATTTACATTTTACACCAATATCTGGGCCTTGTTTCTAGAGAAGAAGTCCCCAGACTCTCCCACTGGTTTGAATCCTGAGCGTTGGCTGTTTACCCACACTTCCTCTCAGATGTTGGTTGATTATAGTGATCAACCTGTGACAGTGAATAGGCTTCTTCATGGTAGACCACTTGGAGGGACCAGTCCTGGGACTCTTGGCTTGAGGGTCTGTGTGAAGGAGCAATGTCACTGCGGGCCTCTGCTCCCATGCTTTGAGTGCCTGGGTTCATCAGAGTCATGTATAGTTACAGACAGTGACAGATCCCAGGCCCATTACCATGTGGCACCAACAGCCAGGAAGGCAGGAAACAGGGAAGCAAGTGTGCCTCTCCCACAGTCTCTTCCAATCTCAACACACCCTCTGTTCCCTTCCTTACTCAGCTGCCAGGCCTTTTTAGTCCCCTTCCTCCAAAACCCATTCCTTTGTTAGCACAACCCTGAATTCTTAGCCCTTGACCTTGGGGCCAAAGAAGAGGCTCCTTAGAACAGGAACCAGGAAAGAATTCAGAGGTTACCAGATCCATCTGCTAGCATTCAGTCACTTGCCTCTTTTCTGGGATTTTCAGTTTGGCGTCCACAATTTCTGCTGTTATCTGCATTTTTTCCTTTTGGGTTTAGTTTGATGTCCTTAGGTGCTTTTCTACTACTGATAAATGCTGTAAGTACATTTTTACCAAGGGACAAAGATGCAATTTTAATGTGTATCTAAGTGTATTACAGCAATTTTTTTTATTTTTTTATTTTTTTATTTATTTTTTTTTTGCTTCTCATAATCCACTCAGTTTCCAAGAAATGAGCTACAGGATGTTATTGTAAATTTGTGCACAGGAAAGCATGCAGCCTGGCTCCACCACAGCACTTTCCAGCCTCACTTCCTCCTTGTTCTGTTTAAGTCATCACTTGAAGTTTTGGTCACAGCACAGGCTAGAAAGGCTAGGTTACAGGACCCATGTCGTCTTATTTGTACCTGCTGAAGTGTTCAGAGTGATGACAGGAGAAGGCTCATCCAAGAAGAAACCGCATCATGGAGATCGCCCTGAACAGTGTTCAGGATCTATTCGGACCCTGCCTAGGCTGGTGCTGGCCTGAGGATGAAATGGAGGAGTTCTCCTGTGAGTTTCCAAACCCTCACCTGTTCCTCCTCCAGAGCAGGCACAATACTTACTACTTTGACTCTGACATGAGCCAAACAAAATAAATTCTACTCTGCATTGAACCAGTGCTCATGGATGTTGCCATCTTTCAAGCTCTAACAATGATATTCTCAAAGCTTAACTTGTGAATAAACAGCTTATGCAGCCTCTTTCTTTTGGAATATTTCTTGAAGAAACATCCCTTGGAAATATCACTTAAAATTAGGGGACTAGTTTCTGAGCTGTGAAAGACCATAAATGATTATTTGTAAGTATAAGGAGACACTAGCATTTCTCCTGTCCTCTGCAAGTATAACACATCTGCACTGATTGGAAAGCCAAGGACTCCAGATAAACACAGCAACATAGAAGGCTAGGGAGCTGTCATCTAAGCCCCATTTAGCAATACTTCATTGAACCCCACTGAACAACCACAAAAAGGGAAAACTAAACTATGCAAAATCCATGCCCTCAGCAGGAAGGAAAATGAGGGAAGCTAGCATGGAAGCCACCATTTAATCTAAAATTGCTGACCAGGTTTTCACTTGCAGACATCATCGTGAGGGGCCCTGCAGAATTATTGCTGGTGGAACAACCACATCTGGTGACGTTTTTAACAATTAATGTCTCTAAAAGGTCATATAGCAAATGAAGAAATTTTAATTTTTTACAATATACCAAATTTTAGTAACAAGAGTGAGAATCTGTGTGGTCCTTAACCCATGACTTCCTTCCTCCCTCCCCCACTGACCTTCAGCTTAGCTTAAGGGAAACTCCATTCTGGGCAAGTGTGATAAAGAAGATGGGGTTCCTGTTCCCCTCAGTTAACCATCAAGTATATGCTGCCTTACCAATAGGGGCAGGCTGGCATAATTTCTCATGATTCCCATTAACTCTGAGTTGCTGGAGAAAACTGGCCCACACTCCAGCACATTTACATGATGGAGGGTCTATGCGAGGAGACGTAGGTTGAGAAAATCAGAGGCTACTGCTCAGAGCCCAGAGCAGTGGTTTAGCACTTTTGAGCAGGAGGAAAAGAAGTCCATAATTACAGAGAATTCCAAAGCTCTCCTCAAAAAAAAATTGCTTTATTTGAAGCAGAGTGTGGGAAGTTCAAAGGGCACTCTTGAAAACAGTGAAAATTTATTGGTAAATAATTTACAGGAGTCTGGTAATCCCATAAGAGTTTCAAGAGAGACCATAGGTCAGCAATGTACAAGAGAGAACCAGGAAAAGAGACATGTACAAAGGGTCATTCTAGGATCAGACAAAACCTAAAAGTCTGACCCCAAAAACCAGCCTGCAAAGGAAAACAATTTTATTTATATCAGACTGTGGAGCAATTTATGCCCAGAGACATTGTAAATAACAGGAGAGCAATCAGCTGGCAATTGGTAGACCTAACAGCTGGGTATAATACAAATGGAGACACAGAGCTTAACAGAGAGATTCAGGAAAGAGGCAAACAAGGAGAGGACTGCTAAGACTATTGTCATCCCACGTGACATCCCAAGGCTGCACCTTCTGAGGAGCATCATCAGAGGTTTCACACTGCAGGGGACATAGACTTCCCCAGAAGAGTCCAGCCATGTCACTAAACAAACATGCAAACAACAGCAACTTGAGCCCTAGAAATGCAGAAGGTAAATCACTGTGCAGAGCACTGCACTACATTACTTAAAACACCTAGTTTTTAACAAAACTGCAAGACATACAAAGAAACAGGAAATTGTGACCTATGTAGTGAAAACAATTCAGGCAGCAGTAACTCTCTGTGAGAAGGCCAACATATTGGATTTGAAAACAGTGCTTTAAAGCAGCAGTTAGAAATATGTTTAAAGAACTGAGGAAGTTTGGAAGATTGCAAATGGCAAGAAGGCAGAGATGGAGAATGTGTGAGAGAGTGAGGGAGTTATAGGGGAGTGTGTGGATATGTGGTGTGTGTGTGTGTGTGTGTGTGTGTGTGTGTGTGTGTGTGTGTGTGTTAGAAACAGTTAGATCCTGCGGGTCTTCTGGGGGCTGCCAGACCAGGCAGTCTTGAACTGTGAAACCCCGCTGCCACTGTGGACACTCCATGGGGGGCAGTGCGGGCACAGAGACAGTGTCATATTGAAGAACAGGACTGCCTACGACTAGGACCCTAGCCTCACCACCACCCAATGTGGTCTCAGACAAAATCTGGGACCCTACAACCACTTGGGACAAACACCTGCAGACCCACAGACACCAAGATTCCAGGCATCCTGGCCGCAGATTACTGAGAGTCACAGAGCCCATCCCCCTCCCCACCGGCCTTCGGCTGTGGCATGGGACCTGCCAGACCCGCTCCACATGAGCAGGCTTCCTGCTGACACAGAGTAGCTGTACAATTAACTATGACTCTGGGTGTGCAGACACAGGGAGTCTGTTTTCCGTGGCGCAGGAGTGGCCTCCCACCAACACAGAGCGGCTGTACAACTTGGCCCCCCAAGCAGACAGGGGACCCTGATTCTTCGCACTAGAGGCAGCACTGAGCACCAGTGACTTGACTCAAGCGCACATACATGGAGACTCTGTTTCTCATCATGCACACATGAGATCCCTGATTCTCAGTGCACACTGAGAGCCTGTGATTCCAATTCTCAGCATAAGCACACACAGGGACCCTGATTCACAGCACGAGGCCACACCAAGTGACAATAACTCTGATACTGGATTTTCAGCCCATGCACACAGGAACTCTGACTCCTGGCACGTGCTAGAGGTCTCTGATTTTTGGCGTATGCCTGTGGGGACTTTTTTTCAGTATGGCTCATGCGGGGTCCCTGTTTCTAGGTGTGTGCATGAGGCTGCACGGAGCGCTGGTGAGTCTGATTCTCGGTATGCATGTCTCCCACCAACCCACAGCAGCCACACATCTCCATGTCAGAGCTCTTCAGTGACACTTGGGTGGCACGACGCTCCCACTGCACACAGCTCAGGTCCCCACAACTCAGCATTTGGACCTTATGGTAATAGTTGGAATGGGGAGACAACAAAACAATCCTTAAATGAAAGAAAAAGAGAAATGACGAGGAGAAACCAAGATGGCAGTATAGGTTAACGCCGGAGATTGCTGCCTCGAACAACCACTTTAAAAAAAACAACTAAAAGACGGAACGGACATCATCCAGAACCACAGGAAGGCAGGCTGAGTGGAAATTCTACAACTAGGAGGAAAGAGAATATCATACCCAGACTCAGAGGAGGCGCAGTGCTGAAGTGAAATACTAAGGTGCGGAGTGCACGCGGAGCGGGCTGGAGGCGGAGGGCGCGGTTGTTGTTTTCAATCAGGAGGGAGTTTCAGACTCTGAGCTCCAGATCCAGGCGAGTCTCTAGGGATCCAGACTCAAACGGGAGAAGCGGGACTGTCTGGCTTCGGTCGGAACTCGAAGGCAGCTTTCTCTCCGAGGTTTGCAGCGGTTACTGGGACTCTGTGAGGCAGAGCCCCTAGGGACGGAACTGAGAGCAGCCATAACTGCTCGCTTGGGCCACCCTGTAGATCCCCAGAGACCCGCCCCGTCCAAGCCCTGCGCAAAGCCATTTACCGGATAGCCTCAGGCAAA
This sequence comes from Myotis myotis, assembly GCF_014108235.1. Classification (NCBI taxonomy): domain Eukaryota; kingdom Metazoa; phylum Chordata; class Mammalia; order Chiroptera; family Vespertilionidae; genus Myotis; species Myotis myotis. Next base: position 4,753,046 of record NW_023416330.1, on the reverse strand, counting down.
CGCTAGATTAGCACCGCCCTAGAGATCCAGCACAGAAGCTCTCCCACTGCAGACACAGCAGACTCTCATAGCCAGTTAGCCTGGAGGTCAAATCACCCCCGGTATTGCCGACAACAATCAAGGCTTAACTACAACAAGACTGCGCACAAAGACCACTAGGGGGTGCACCAAGAAAGCATAAAAAATGCGGAGACAAAGAAACAGGACAAAACTGTCAATGGAGGATATTGAGTTCAGAACCACACTTTTAAGGTCTCTTAATAACTGTCTAGAAGCCGTCGATAAATGTAGTGAGATCCTCAAGAAATCTAATGAGACCCTCGATGTTATGATAAAGAACCAACTAGAAATTAAGCATACATGGATTGAAATAACGAATACTATACAGACTCCCAACAGCAGACCAGAGGAGCGCAAGAATCAAGGCAAAGATTTGAAATGCGAAGAAGCAAAAAACACCCAACCAGAAAAGCAAAATGAAAAAAGAATCCGAAAATACGAAGATAGTGTAAGGAGCCTCTGGGACAGCTTCAAGCGTACCAACATCAGAATTATAGGGGTGCCAGAAGATGAGAGAGACCAAGATATTGAAAACCTATTTGAAGAAATAATGACAGAAAACTTCCCCCACCTGGTGAAAGAAATAGACTTACAAGTCCAAGAAGCGCAGAGAACCCCAAACAGAAGGAATCCAAAGAGGACCACACCAAGACACATCATCATTAAAATGCCAAGAGCAAAAGACAAAGAGAGAATCTTAAAAGCAGCAAGAGAAAGAAACTCAGTTACCTACAAGGGAATACCCATACGACTGTCAGCTGATTTCTCAACAGAAATTTTGCAGGCCAGAAGGGAGTGGCAAGAAATATTCAAAGTGGTGAATGCCAAGAACCTACAACCAAGATTACTTTATCCAGCAAAGCTATCATTCAGAACTGAAGGTCAGATAAAGAGCTTCACAGGTAAGGAAAAGCTAAAGGAGTTCATCACCACCAAACCAGTATTATATGAAATGCTGAAAGGTATCCTTTAAGAAGAGGAAGAAGAAGAAAAAGGTAAAGATACAAATTATGAACAACAAACATGCATCTATCAACAAGTGAATCTAAGAATCAAGTGAATAAATAATCTGGTGATAATAATAGAATCAGGGACATAGAAAGGGAATGGACTGACTATTCTTGGGGGGGAAAGGGGTGTGGGAGATGCGGGAAGAGACTGGACAAAAATCGTGCACCTATGGATGAGGACAGTGGGTGGGGAGTGATGGCAGAGGGTGGGGCGGGAACTGGGAGGAGGGGAGTTATGGGGTGAAAAAAGAGGAACAAATGTAATAATCTGAAAAATAAAGATTTAATTTTTAAAAAAGAAAAAGAGAAATGACTAAGGGAAAAAGGTGAAACTGAGGCATGCCATATGACAGAAAAGGAATTTAGAGCAATGGTCATACAGTTCATAAGCTGGATAGATGAAAAAATTAACAACCTACGCAAAAATCAGGAAGAAATCAAAAGTGATATAGCTACAATCAGAAACACTATGAAAGGTTTCAACAGTAGACTAGAAGAAACAGAGGACTGAATTAGTGAGTTAGAAGATAAGGTAGAGAAATTAGCCCAATCTGAACACCAACTGGAGAAAAAAATTAAAAAGCAGGAGTAGAGCCTAAGGGAGCTTTGGGTCAACACAAAATGAAGTAACATACATATAACAGAGGTGCCAGAAGGATAAGAAGAATAGCAAGGATTAGAGAATGTATTTGAAGAAATAATGACAGAAAACTTCCCTGATATGGGGAAGAAAAAAGTCGCACAAGTACAGAGAGTCCCAAGCAAAAGGAATCCCAAAAGACCCACACCAAGACATATGGTAATTAAAATGGTAAATATTAATGACAAGGAGAGAAAACAGAGAAGTGCCTACAAAGGAACCCACCCCCCATCAGATTATCAAATGATTTCTCAACAGAAAGACACCAAGCTAGAAGGGAATGGAATGAAGTATACAAAGTGATGCAAAGCAAAGAATTGAATCCAAGAATACTCTATCAACCAAGACAATCAAACAAAATCGAAGGGGAAATCAGGAGCTTCACAGACAAAAAAATGCAAAGGGAGTTTATCACTACCAAGCCATCAATGCAAGAAATGCTAAAGGGAATTCTGTAAAAAGAAGAAATAGAAAGGGAGGAAGGAACACCAGCATAAAGCACAGAAATGGCTACAAACAAATACCTATCAATAATAACATTAAACATAAATGGACTAAATGCTCCAATAAAAAGATATGGGGTAACTGAATGGATAAGCAAATATGACCCATATATATGCTATCTAAAGGAGACCCACCTCAGAAGAAGGGACTCACACAGACTGAAATTGAAGGGATGGAAAAATATCTATTAGGCAAATGGAAATAAAAATAAATCTGGGAAATAAATAAAGAAATAAAAAATAAATAAATAATAAATAAATAAATAAATAAATAAATAAATAAATAAAAATAAAAATATATCTCACAAAATAGACCTCAAAGTGAAGGCCATAACAAGAGACAAGGAAGGCCACTTCATAATTCTAAAGTGATTGATACAACAATAGGATATAACTCTGGTAAACATATACGCACCCAATGCAGAAGTACCCAAATACATTAAAAAAAAAAAAAAACTACTGGAAGATATCAGGGGAGAGATTGACAGCAATACAATCATAGCAGGAGACTTTTTTTAAATATATTTTATTGATTTTTTACAGAGAGGAAGGGAGAGAGATAGTTAGAAACATCGATGAGAGAGAAACATCGATCAGCTGCCTCCTGCACATCTCCCACTGGGTATATGCCCGCAACCCAGGTACATGCCCTTGACTGGAATCGAACCTGGGACCCTTCAGCCTGCAGGCCGACGCTCTATCCACTGAGCCAAACCGGTTTCGGCATAGCAGGAGACTTTAATACTGAATTAACATCACTGGATAAATCCTCTAGACAAAAAATTAGCAAAGAAAAAGCAATCCTAAATGACTCACTAGATCAGATGGACTTAATCGACATCTTTAGAACATTCACCTCAAAACTACAGAATATACATTCTTCTCAAGTGCACATGGGACATTTTCAAAGATAGACCACATATTGGGACACAGGCAAAGTCTCTCCAAATTCAAGAAACCTTGTACACTATTGGTGGGAATATAAATTGTGCAATCACTATGGAAGACAGTATGGAGAGTTATTAAAAAATAAAAATAGCACTACCATATGATCCATATTGAAGTCTATTGAAAGGCAATGAAAACAAGATCTGGAAAAGACATGTTCATTGCAGCATTATTCACAATAGCCAGATATGGAAACACTCTGTCTACAGATGAAGAGATGAAGATTATATGAGACATATATATTTACAGGGGTGGGAAAAAAGTTTACAGTTGTGAGCACAAGAAACAAATAATACAATAAATAATTATACAGGAGTAAACTGTATTTTGAATACTCACAACTATAAAGCTACTTTTGGCGTGTGTGTGTGTGTGTGTGTTCTTCTATGAGGATTAGAAGAACATGTTTCCACTTGCAAAAGGACTTAGGAGCATTTGCTAAGTGAAACTAGTCATACAGAGGATAATAAATACTATATGATATCACTTTTTTAAAGTATATTTTTATTGATTTCAGTGAGGAAGGGAGAGGATGAAAGAGAGAGAGAAAGAGAGAGAAACATCAATGATGAGAGAGAATCATCAATTGGATGCCTCCTGCACAACTCCTACTGGGGATCAAGCCCAGAATCTAGGCATATGCCCTGATGGGGAATCACACCCAGATTACCAGGGGCTAGTGGATGGGGGAAATGGGGAGATGTTAGTTAAACATTACAGAATTCTAGTTAGAAATGCATAGGTTCTGGAGATTGAATACACAGCATAATAATCTACACAAATAAAAGACAAACATGCAAATTGACTATACCTTCCTACACTTTAAGCCATGCCCAGCAGCCAATCAGAGTGAGTATATGCAAATTAACCCAACCAAGATGGCGGCCGGCAGCCACAGAGCTGGAGCAAGGGGAGGTTTGGTTGCTCCAGTGATGGAGGAAGCCAAGCTTCCCACCTGACCCGGCTGGCTCTGAGCTCCACTCAAGGCAACAAAATAAACCCCAGACACCTGCTTTCAGCTGGCCGTGGCCACAGAGCTGGAGAGAGCAGGAGGCTTGGGTTGCCCCTGGAGATGGAGGAAGCCAAGCTTCTCGCCTGCCCTGGCCAGCTCTGAGCTCCGCTCAAGGCTACAAAGTTTCAATTATAGAAGGTAAATAAATCTCAGAATAAAAAAGAAAAAAAAGAGAGGATGGGAGCTTCAGTCACAGGGGGGCTTGGCCAGCCTGAAAACGGCCCTCATCCCCTCACCCAGACTGGCCAGGCACCCCAGTGGGGACCCCCACCCTAAAGGGGTATGGCCAGCCTGAAAACAGCCATCAGCCCCTCACCCAGGCTGGCCAGGCATCCCAGCGGGACTCCCACCCTAATCCAGGACACGCATCAGGGAAAACCAGCCGACCCCCACCTATGCACCAGGACTCTATCCTATACAATAAAAAGGTAATATGAAAATTGACCCTAACAGTAGAACGACTGGGAATGACTGGTCACTATGACACACACTGACCACCAGGGGCAGACACTCAATGCAGGAGCTGTTCCCTGGTGGTCAGAGTGCTCCCACAGGGGGAGCTCTGTTCAGCCACAGCCAGGCTTATGGCTGCCAGCACAGCGGTGGTGGCGGGAGCCTCTCCTGCCTCCTCAGCAGCACTAAGGATGTCCAACTGCAGCTTAGGTCTGTTCCCTGCTGGTAAGTGGACATCCCCCGACGGCTGCTGGGCTGCCAGAGGGATATCTGACTGCCAACTTGGGCCCAATCCCCCATGGATCAGGCCTAAGCTATCAGGTGGACATCCTCTGAAGGGTCCCAGACTCTAAGAGGGCATAGGCCGGGCTGAAGGACCTCCCCCCCGAGTGCACAAATTTTTGTGCACTGGGCCTCTAGTTATCTATAATAATAAAAGCATCATATGCTAATTAGACTGGACATCCTTCCCAACAAAGCCGAGGCTACAGGGAATCCCAGGTCCTGGGTGCCTGCCATTGGCTGGAGGGAAACCGGGTCCTGGGTGCCAGAAGGAAGATGGTGCTAGTAGCTGTGGAAAGGAAGACCTACTCTTGCATGAAATTCATGCATCGGGCCTCTAGTAGTTAATAATCCTGTATGATATACTTGAAAGTTGCTAAGAGAATAGATCTTAAATGTTCTCACCACAAAAAACATATAGTAAATATGGGACCTGATGCAGGTGTTAGCAAATGCTAAGGTGGTGATTATTTTTTCTAATATATAAATATGTCAAATCAACATGTCACATACTTTAAACTTACACAATGTTACATGTCAGTTATATCTCAACTAGAGGTCCGGTGCACAAAAATTTGTGTACTCTGGGGGAAGGGGGTCCCTCAGCCCAGCCTGTGCCCTCTCACAGTCTGGGACCCCTCAGGGAATGACCACCTGCTGGCTTAGGCCCACTCCCCGGGGGATTGGGCCTAAGATGGCAATCAGACATCCCTCTGGCAGCCCAGCAGCTCTTGAGGGATGCCCACTTGCCAGCAGGGAGCAGACCTAAGCTGCAGTCGGACATCCTTAGCACTGCTGAGGAGGCAGGAGAGGCTCCCACCACCATCGCTGTACTGGCAGCCATCACCCTGGCTTGTGGCTGAACAGATCTATTCCCATGTGAAAGCGCCCTGACCACCAGGGGGCAGCTCCTGCATTGAGCATCTGCCCCCTGGTGGTCAGTGTGTGTCATAGTGACCAGTCATTCCCAGTCGTTCTGCTGTTAGGGTCAGTTTGCATATTACCCTTTTACTATATAAGATAGAGGCCTGGTGCACGGGTGGGGGCCAGCTGGTTTGCCCTGAAGGGTGTCCCGGATCAGGGTGGGGGTCCCGCTTGGGTGCCTGGCCAGCCTGGATGAGAGACTGATGGCTGTTTGAAGCTGGTCACACCCCCTTCAGGGTGGGGGTCTCACTTGGGTGCCTGGACAGCCTTGATGAGAGGATGATGGCTTTTTGAAGCTGGTCACACCCCTTTCAGGGTGGGTGTCCCCACTGGGGTGCCTGGCCAGCCTGGATGAGGGGATGATGGCTGTTTGCAGCTGGTCACACCCCCTTCAGGGTAGGGGTCCCCACTAGGGTACCTGGCCAGTCTGGGTGAGGGGCTGAGGGCCATTTTCAGGCTGGCAGGTGACTGAAGCTCCCAACCTCTCCTTTTTTTCTTTTTTTTTTATTCTGGGATTTATTTACCTTCTATGGCTGTCACTGGAGCTGAGAGCTGGCTTTAGCTCTGAGGCTCGGCTCCAGCTCTGAGGCCTCGGCTGCTGAAAGCAGGTATCTGGGTTTGTTTGGATTCTATAATTGTAACACTGTTGCAGTCCTGCTAACTCCAGCTCTGAAGGCTGAAAGCAGAGTTGTGGGGTTTATTTACCTTCTATAATTGCAACATTGTTTCTTAGAGTTGCAGCTCAAAGGCTGGCAGCGGCAGGCAGGGAACCTTGGCTTCCTCCTTCACTGGAGAAAGCAAGCCTCCTGTTCGCTTCAGCTGCCTGGCTGCCGGCCGCCATCTTGGTTGGCAGTTAATTTGCATATCTCTCTGATTAGCCAATGGGAAGGGTAGCGAAGTTATGGTTAATTACCATGTTTCTCTATTATTAGATAGGATAAAGCTGGGGGGAAACTAGGTGGAGTTAGTGGGAGTTGGATTCTTCATGAGAGATAAGGAGCTGGCAAAAATGCGTGAAAATCAGACGCCAGCCCATTAGCTTCACACTAAGTGAAACCCCGCACTATATATGGGAAAAGTCAACTCAGAGAGTATGAGTGAGTGAGGCATGGCCACATCCTTGTTAATGACCTAACCAGGTCAGGCCCCCTATCAGCATAATCCTGTTGTAGCCCCCTTCCCTCCCTCCATGCAGTGACTGGCTATTTTCCTCACCTTTCTCATGACCCTCTGGTGGGAGAGAACTACAGAGATGGCTAGAGTAAGCCCCTGAAAGAAAGTGTTCATCCTCTCCCTGTTCTCCCATTTTTAATAGTGAAAAGGCCTTCCTTTCCTTTGAGGACCAGGAGACTTTGCAGGTGATTCCTGGCACCAGGACCACCTTGATGGCACTCTCCCAGGGAAGGGGGCTCTCAAAAGGCCATTTTATTGGAAAAGATTAAAGACAAAAGGAGTTAAGATTAGTGATCAAGGCTAGAAGTGAAAATAGGCCTCACAAACCTAAAATGCTCTTCTCCCCTGAGATTATAGCCCCTGGAGGGGACAAGTGCTGGTGTCACAGGGACCTTCTGAGAACATCACCACAGTCCAAGGCTGTGTTTCCCAGTGGAAATTTCCCATCCCACTGCCTCAGTGGTGAATGTTCCCATCTCTTTAAGTTGTCACCCCTCGACATCACCTCCCTGGACTTCCTGACTCTGAGGTCTGAGATGCAGGACACTTCTCCCTGTCCTGGGAGGAAGAGCCTGCTGCATTCACAACCGGAGGACAGCTGTAGGTCAGGGCCTTCTGGGCCAGCCTCAGAGCCTGTCACTAATTCTGTAGGAAAGGTGAGGGCCAGCAGGGAAGGGAGCCAGCCGCAAAGTAGGAGCTGTGAGGAATGGAAAGAATTCAGTTCCCTCGAGAAGCTCGCTGAGTGAACACTCCATTCTAGTAGGTACCAGGAAGGGGAGCAGGATCTAGAAAGAGTACCTCCACACTCCCAGGTGTGTAAGGATGCCTGAGTTTCACACACAGCAGCTTCAGGAGCAGTGGCAAGCATCTCCTCCAGCCTAGATGCCAGGCTCTTGCTAAGGCTTAGCCCTCTCCTAACCTACTCCCCTACCAAGGAAGGAAGGCGTCTGCTCACTCTCCTGCAGGGACCAAAACACACTTTAGAAGGCAGCAAAGACTCCCCATGTGCATATCCAGCAAAGCAAAGAAATTTCTGAGGACATATAAGTGAGACTAAACTCAGAACATGTTAAAGTGAAAATCCTGTGTGTATCTGGGATGAACCGCCTAAAACGCTCCACTCTCCTCCAAGTGTCCAGAAAGCAACTTGCTGGAGATGGCAAAGATCATGACCATAGTCCTCAAACACTTGCCCTACCTGTGCCTTTAAACACCTGCTCCCCAATAGAAGCTGCCCAGGACTGTGTTGGTGGCTGAGCATTCTGAGCTTTCTCCCTTCCTCTGCATGACAAAGGGGTTGGTCTAGGACAGTGATGCCGAACCTATGACATGCGTGTCAGAGGTGACACGTGAACTCATTTTTTTGGTTGATTTTTCATTGTTAAATGGCATTTAAATATATAAAATAAATATCAAAAATATAAATCTTTCTTTTACTAAGGTTGCAAATATCAAAATATTTCTATATGTGACTCGGCACCAGAGTTAAGTTAGAGTTTTTCAAAATGCTGACACACCGAGCTCAAAAAATTCGCCATCACTGGTCTAGGAAATCTGATCCAGACACTGATCAGGAACTGAGTGCATCACAATCATTGGTCTGGATGTGGGGGTGTTTATATTCTGAAAGTACTGGTATGTGAACCAAACTCTCTGAGAAATACCACATTTTACCGAATCTCGAATCCCCTAGATAATTCCCAGAGACAGGAGGTTCAGGAAGTCCTGGACTGGGTGGATAGACTCAGACCCTTGGAGGTGTAGCATATAAGATCCCACATGGTTTCCTTTCCTCTATGACAGTGTGTGTTTTTAACCCCAGATTTCAGCTCTCTGGGCCTGTCCAGGAACTTTCTAAACCCCAGCTTACCCGCGGTACTGTCAGTTCCCGGATCCTTCTCATCTCCACCTTTGGCCAGGACTCCTTGCATTAGCAAAATTCCTGGCCTTTGCATCTGTGGCTCTTTCTCCATTTCTGCTCTGGTGTCAGTCATGGGAGTGTATTGATTTCCATGGGCGTGAACATTATGAAGGCTTTGGGGTGGGGGGAGTTCCTGCAGAGATATGAATGCCTTTGGATTGAGGACCAGGCCAGCCCATCATCTAAGTCCTTTGGCCAAAAACAAGGTGTTCAGCCTTCCTCTCCCTTGGCGTCTCCTTGTGCAATGTCACCTGGAGAGAACAGTCACCTGTGGTGACCAGGTGGACAACGTGAAGGGGTGGAAACAGAAATGGAAGGTGAAGCACAGAGAGGACTCAGACAGTGTGTGTGGGAGGATGGGACAGTTACAGGCCTGAGGGCACATGGCGGCTGGGAAAGGCCAGATTCTGCTTTGGGGAGCATGTGAGTGAGGAGCTTCATTGTCCTGAGGCTGGAGAGGCAGCCTGAGGACAGACTGCACTGTGCACAGGGACTCAGTGAGCACAGAATGTTTGACTGTATTAAACAATGACTGATTAGCTAGAGCCACTTTACTTACCTCAGCTTTAGGGCAGGATGTCAGGATTTGGAGGGGAGTGTCCCAGTCTCTCCAGGACACTGAACATATTTAGATGCATTGAGACAGGATAGTGATCTGACTCCTGAGAGCAGAGTCAGAGGCTGCAGATCACCTGGAACATAGGTTTCTTCTCCAATTTCCAAAACCAAAATTCCAGTTATCTTCATGTTTGTCTCCCAGGACAACAATCCTAAGTGCTTCCCTTGTCATTGAGCAAGTTTTCTAGTTCTCATGGTTTCCCAAATTCTCCCCTGGCTGCTGAATCTCCTGGGAAAACTTACTATCTACAGCTTTGGTCACTAACATAGAATTACCTGGGGAAATCTAATATGTAAAGCTTTCTCAGTACCATAAGTGTTACAATCTCCTATCTGCCCTTAGAATTTGAAGTCCCTAAAAATACAAAGGATCCAAACCCTCTCAGAGTATCATTCTAAATCCAGCCCAGGTCCTTCCAATGTTCTTCCCTCTATTCTGACATTCTGGGGAAGTGGGACGCAGGACTGTGTCTGTGTGGTGTCACTAGTTCTTTGGATTTGGCCCAATACATTATAGGTCAGCCGTGGGCAAACTACGGCCCGTGGGCCGGATCCGGCCCGTTTGAAATGAATAAAACTAAAAAAAAAAAAAGACTGTACCCTTTTATGTAATGATGTTTACTTTGAATTTATATTAGTTCACACAAACACTCCATCCATGCTTTTTTTCCGGCCCTCCGGTCCAGTTTAAGAACCCATTGTGGCCCTCTAGTCAAAAAGTTTGCCCACCCCTGTTATAGGCAGTTAAACCTATTGAATGAATGAATGAATGAAATGTGTTTGGGACTCTTGGGGTAAGCATGGGAGGACAGAAGAGATGAAGAAATTGCCTATGATAAGAATACGTGCATTGCATACTTGCCCCCTGGTGTGAGCTCTTTGAGGGGAATGGGCAAATTCAGGACTAAACAGATGACCCCAAACGTGTTTAAGGTGAAACAGTAAGAGCTCTGAATGTGCATTTTAGCTGGGTCTGTGCCCCTGCCCAGCTGGGCGATATGAACTTGTCTAGCTTATGCTTCCATTCCCCAAGTATAAAGTGAGGCTAATAAACCTACTGTGATCTCCATGGAAGAGGATGAAGAGGGTATCAGATCACGCACTGGGTGAAGTGCGACTCACCAAGTAGAATGTTAGAGAACTAGGATGGAGGGTTAAATGGGTGTCTTACTAGCAGGAAGTAGGTTTAAGAAGGAGGAGAGGTTGGAGAAGAGAGAGGGAGAGAAGGAAGAAGGTGACCTCATCTAATCCTCTCAAGAATCTCAGAAGAAACAACTCAATACACTTTGTCCCATTTTTGTACAAAGGTTTAACTTTTACATTAAGCAACTTCTGAGGTGGCACAACTGGCTGATGGCAGTACTGTGAGTCAAAGCCAGAGTGTCTTGGACTCCAGACAACTCTTTACCCCCAGGCTACTAACCCTCCTAACCATCTTCTCTGGGCTGAATCTGGGAGAAGTATGGCAGAGACCACTGAAGCCTCAAATAGGGACAGCTCTGCAGGGTGTGGACCACCAGGGATAATGAAGGTGAGGTCGTGTCTGGAATGATGAAGGGGATCCCCTAGAGAAATGCCCTCCAAGTGTTGAGCATCTACAGGTGCACATGGTGAAGCCAGGGTCACAGGGATAGATGGTGAAGATCCTCCTGAGATCAGTAAAGCTTTGGTTGGAAAAGCAGAGTTAAGACACTGTTGTTCCAAGGGCTTCCAGGTCCAGACAACCAGGATACATTGCATTTAAGGTTTGGAAGCTCACAGATGACTTGTCCTCCAGGTTCCAAAGACACCACACAGGCCCTGCAGGAGCCCGGGCTGAGGCTCATCCTGGTGGGGAATATAGGGGCTGGGAAGAGCGCTACCGGGAACAGCATCCTGGGCCACAGGCGCTTCGTCTCCAGACTCACAGCCACTTCGGTGACCAGAACCTGCGAGGTGGGGAGTCGCAGGTGGGACAGGTGGCATGTGAAAGTCATGGAGACCCTGGACCTTTTTAGCTCGTTAGTCCCCAGGGCAGACCCAAGAAGCCAGGAGCAGGCCTGCTGATACTTGCTGTCCATGCCTGGGCCCCACACACTGTTCCTGGTGACTCAGCTGCACTGCTTCACTGCACAGGACCAGCAGGCCATGAGCTAGCTCAAGGCCCTGTTCAGGGACAAGTCGTGGTGCTGTACCATCATGCTGTTCACACGTAAAGAGGACCTGGATCGGGACTCTCCACAGGATTTCCTGTACCACACTGACAAACTTACCCTGTGGGCTCTGGTGGCCGAGTGCGGGGGGCACCTTGGACAACTGGGTGGTGGGCAGCTACCTCGAGGCCCAGGTGCAGGAGCTGCTGGTGCTGGTGGAGCGACTGGTGCTGGACCACTCGGGTGCCCGCTACTCCAACAACGTGTACCACCAGGCACAGTCGCTGGCTTTCTGGAGCCCACAGGTGGCAGCGAAGCTGGTAGGCTGCATGTGGGGGCAATGAGGGGGTGGGCTCCTGTGGTGACTGCGCATGTGGATGGCGGCAGGGAAACTACACACAGCTGTGATGCTGGGCTTCCTGGTCCTGTGTTGCTGTCTGGAGTCCATAGGCCATAATAGAGATCCATCCTGAGTGACAAAATATATGTAAGTAGGACTTGGAACCAACACCTGATAATCACATTCTTCCCTGATGTCTGTGCCTCCAGGGCCCACAGGCTTTCCTTGTGTCCCTCACCTGGCAGTAACCTACGAACCCAAAGACAAAAATCCTGCCTACTCCCATATCCCCCCAAACCTGCCTATGGGGCCTGGCCCTCCCTGAGCTCTTCTTACTGGAGCCCAACAAGTGTTGCTGCTCTTGTCTATTCTCCAAGGATCTCAGGCTTCTGTACCCTGTCATGGAATCATCCCTAGCCTCCCGAGGGGACCAAGGGCCAGAGCCAACACAAAGCCTCAGTACAGACCCATTTGTTTCAATTGAATTTGAATTGCATGAACAAATGTCCTGGACATTCACGTTGTGTTAACAGAAATCAATATTTGTAGATGTTTGTTCATCTGTCTTAAATGCCCATTGAACAAAGACACTGCTCTGTCATTCCTAAACCCTCTGCAAGCACCACACATCCAAGTGCAGACACATACACCCACACCCTTCTCCTCCACACATACACATTGGGGTGAGTGTCCATATGAAGACAAGACACGGAACTGCCCATCTGTCCCAAGAAGGGATATCTCCCACTGTGTCTCCATTCAGCTCTTTTAGCAGCTTGAATGTAGAGGCTTCTACAAGTCCAAGAAAACTTTAACCAGAGACCTAAGTCTCGAGGAGCCACTGAGACCTTGGCTCATCTGGCCACCCACACTTGCTCTGTCCCCAGCATCTCCACCTTCACACACAAACTCAAGCCCACCTCCAATACTGCTGGGTAATTTCAGATCACTTCCACACAGTATCCTCCACCTGCTGCCATCACAGACAGAGATTCCCTGGTTCCTGATGCCCTTATGTCACTAAAGAGCCATGTAAAAAATGGAAAATAATCTGCAACAGTTGAATGCGTACTGGAGCAAGAGGCTCACAACCTGGAAACCATGGGAATAAGAATGAGAACAAGTGCCAAATGCTGAGACTTGATGTTTCCTCTGCTGCCAAGGGCATTATGGTTCAAGGGTTGTGCACAGATCCCAGCAGAAGCACCTATAGGGAATCTTGAGTTTGGTCTTGTCCACTTGTCAATATCCTTTTGCAAAGGAACAAACAGGAAAACTTTACCATTGTCACTCTGCAGAGGAAGGAGATGGTCAATGATGAAAATAAATGAGAGAAAAAAGAATAGCAAAGTGTCTAGTGTGAGCAATGAAACACTTGATTATTGGTCTTTGTTTGGGGAAGAATGGGGCCCAGAGAATCCCCAAGGAATAGTGATTGAGCTGGTTGAGAATGTAGGACGGAGCACGCAAGGATTCCAGGGGACAGGCACACCCCACTATAGCTGCAATCCAGGCATCTAGGGAAGAGAGTGTGTTTGTTGTCTACACATTAATTAAAAGACAGAGATTGGCAGAGTAGATTAAAACACATACCCAACTGTGTGCTGCTTACAGAAAACTCCATTAGAATATTATGGTAAAAACAGGCTGAAAATTAAAGGATGAAAAAGATAAATGGTGCAAATATTACTCATGCAAAAGGAAGAAAGAATGCTGTATTGATAGGAAATATATTAGATCTCAGAACAAAGAAAATTACCAAAAAGAGTTAGGAACATTATATAATGATAAATAGGTCACTCCACCAAGAAGACAGAGCAATCCTAAAGGTGTTTTCCCAAACAACAGAGATGTGAAATATGTGAAGCAGAAACTGACAACTGGGAGGAGAAACAGACAAATTCGCAATTATAGTTAGAAACTCCACCACCCCCTCAACAATTGACAGAACCAGGCAGGATCTAGAACAGTGATTCTCAACCTTGGTTTCACATTAGAATCACCTGGGAATCTTTTTAAAATCCTTATTTCTGGACCTCATTCTCCGGAAATTCTGTTTCTTTGTTATGGAGTGGGGCCACAACATTAGTAACAAAGAAACAGGAAGGAACAGCAGCCTCCTGATCACCACACCCGCTGTCTGAGAAACAGCAGCTGTGTGTGAAGCCTCCCCCCACCAGCCAGAGGAGCCACCACAGCGGTGAACAGCACCCACCACAGGAGCTGCTGACAACTGAGAAGCAACTGCTACCACAACCGCCTGAGGACAACCACAGCTCGAGGAGTCACTGCCACCCAGGGAGCAGCCACTGAACAACTCAACATCTAGATCTGTCCGTGAGATCAAACATGGGTAGAAAAAATAAACAACTTATGCAAGAAGTAAGAATAAACAGATTAAAAAATCAATAAATTATGTAAGAACCAAGAAGAAATAAAGAGTCATATAGCTGCAATAAAAAAACACCATTGAAAGTTTCAACAGTAGACTAGGAGAAGCAGAGGACCAGATTAGTGAATTAGAAGACAGGGAAACAAAACACACCCAAACTGAACAGCAATTGGAGAAAAAAATTAAAAGACAGGAGGAGAGCCTAAGGGAGCTATGGGACAACATGAAACGAAATGACATATGAATAATAGGGGTGCCAGAACAACAGAAAGAGGAGCAAGACTTAGAAAACTTATTTGAAGAAATAATATCAGAAAACTTCCCGGAGGTGGGGAAGAAAAAAATCACACAAGCACAGAGAGTCCCAAACAAGGTGAAACCGAAAAGACCCACACCAAGACACATCATAATTACCATGGCAAATGTTCAGGACAAACAGAGAATCTTAAAGGCTGCAAGAGAGAGACAGAAAGTTACACACAAGAGATCTCGCATTAGATTATGAAATGATTTCTCGACAGAAACACATCAGGCCAGAAAAGAATGGACAGAAATTTACAAAGTGATGCAAAGCAAAGGACTGAAACCAAGAATACTCTATCCAGCAAGGCTATCATTCAAAATTGAATGGCAAATAAGAAGCTTCACAGACAAAAAAAATAAGGCTAAAGGAGTTTATCACCACCAAGCCAGCAATGCAAGAAATGCTAAAGGGAATGCTGTAAAAAGAAGAAACAAAAAGCTCAGAAAGAAAACAGCCACACAAAAAAAGAAATGGCTACAAACAAGTGCCTTTCAATAATAACTTTAAATGTAAACGGACTAAATGCTCCAACCAAAAGACATCGAGTGGCTGAATGGATAAAAAAACATGACCCATACATTTGCTGCCTACAAGAGACCCACCTCAGAAGAAGGGACTCACACAGACTGAAAGTGAAGGGATGGAAAAGTATCATTCAGGCAAATGTAAATGAAAAAAAAAAAGCTTGGGTAGCAATACTTATATCAGACAAAATAGACATCAACGTGAAGGCCATAACAAGAGATAAGGAAGGCCAATTCATAATACTAAAAGGATCAATACAACAAGAAGATATAACCCTGATAAACATATATGCACCCAATGCAGGAGCACCCAGATACATAAAAATACTCCTGGAAGATAACAAAGGAGAGATCGACAACAATACAATCATAGTAGGGGACTTTAATACACCACTTACATCACTGGATAAATCCGCTAGACAAAAACTCAGCAAAGAAACAGCAGTCCTAAATGACTCACTAGATCAGATGGACTTAATTGACATCTTCAGACCACTTCACCCCAAAGTCACGGAATACACATTCTTCTCAAGTGTTCATGGGACATCTTCAAAAATAGACCACATATTGAGTCACAAACAAAGTCTCCCCAAATTCAAGAAGATTGAAATCATACCAAGCATCTTCTCAGACCACAAAGGCATAATATTAGAAATAAACTACAATGAAAACAACCCAAAATACTCAAACACTTGGAAGCTGAATAGCATGTTATTAAATATTTATTGGGTTACCAATGAGATCAAAGAAGAAATTAAAAACATCCTGAAAACTAATGACAATGAAAACACAACAATCCAAAACCTTCGGGACACAATGAAAGCAATTCTGAGAGGGAAGTTTATAGCTCTACAGGCCTATCTCAAAACACAAGAAAAAATGATAGTAAATCATGTAACACTACAACTCAAAAAATTAGAAAGAGAGCAACAAGAAATGCCCAGAGTGAGCAGAAGGAAGGAGATAATAAAGATTAGAGCAGAAATAAATGACAGAGAGACCAAAAAAAAAAAACAGAAAATCAATGAAACCAAGAGCTGGTTCTTTAAAAGGATAAACGAGATTGATAAACCTCTAGCCAGGCTCACCAAGAAGCAAAGAGAGAGGACGCAAATAAGCAAAATCAGAAATGATAGAGGTGAAATAACAACAGACCACTCAGAAATACAAATGATTGTTAAACAATACTATGGACAACTCTACTCCAACAAATTAGACAACCTGGAGGAAATGGACATATTCCTAGAATAATACAATATTCCAAAACTCAATCAGGAAGAATCTAAAAATCTCAATAGGCCAATAACTATGGAAGAAATTGAAGCAGTCATCAAAAAGCTTCCAGCAAACAAAAGCCCAGGACCAGACGGCTTCACAGGGGAGTTTTACCTAACATTCAAGGAAGAACTAAAACCTATCCTCCTCAGACTACTACAAAAAATTCAAGAGGAAGGAACACTTCCAAGCTCATTCTATGAAGCCCGCATCACCCTAATACCAAAACCAGGTAAAGACAACACAATGAAAGAGAATTACAGGCCAATATCCCTCATGAACATAGATGCCAAAATCCTCAACAAAATCTTAGCAAATCGGATTCAGCAGTACATTAGAAAGATCATACACCATGACCAAGTAGGATTTATCCCAGGGATGCAAGGATGGTACAATATCCGCAAATCAATAAACGTGATACATCACATTAACAAATTGAAAGAAAAAAACCACATAGTCATATCAATTGATGCAGAAAAAGCATTTGACAAAATTAAACACCCAGTTTTGATGAAAACTCTCAGTAAGGTGGGAATAGATTACAGGGGTGGGCAAACTTTTTGACTCGAGGGACACAATGGATTCTTAAACTGGACTGGAGGGCCGGAACGAAAGCATGGATGGAGTGTTTGTGTGAACTAATATAAATTCAAAGTAAACATCATTACATAAAAGGGTACGGTCTTTTTTTTTTTTTTTTTAGTTTTATTCATTTCAAAGGGGCCGGATCTGGCCTGCGGGCCATAGTTTGCCCATGGCTGGAATAGAAGGATCATACCTCAACATAATAAAAGCCATATATTTCAAACCCACAGCCAACATCATACTCAATGGACAAAAACTAACACCATTTCCCTTAAGAACAGGAACAAGACAGAGATGCCCACTCTCACCACTCCTGTTCGACATAGTTCTGGAAGTATTAGCCATTAGACAAGAAGAAGAAATAAAAGGCATCCAAATTGGAAAAGAAGAAGTAAAACTGTCCTTATTTTCAGATGACATGATATTATACATAAAAAATCGTAAAGACTCCATCAAAAAACTATTAGACTTAATAAATGAATTCAGCAATGTAGCAGGATAAAAAATTAATGCCAAGAAATCTATGGCATTTCTGTACACCAATAGTGAACTTACAGAAAGAGAGACTAAAAAAACAATCCCGTTTACCATCACACCAAAAAAATTAAGCTAACTAGGAATAAACTTAACTAAAGAG
Organism: Myotis myotis; assembly: GCF_014108235.1. Classification (NCBI taxonomy): domain Eukaryota; kingdom Metazoa; phylum Chordata; class Mammalia; order Chiroptera; family Vespertilionidae; genus Myotis; species Myotis myotis. The sequence goes on along the minus strand of NW_023416330.1, from coordinate 4,735,313 downwards.
GTAAAAGACCTCTACTCAGAAAACTACAGGACATTGAAAAAAGAGATAGAGGAAGACATAAACAGATGGAAGAACATATCATGTTCTTGGATTGGTAGTATCAACAGCATTAAAATGTCCATACTACCCAAATCAATCTATAAGTTCAACGCACTTCCCATTAAAATACCAACAGCATATTTCACAGACCTAGAACAAACTCTCCAAAAATTCATCTGGAATAAAAAAAGACCCCGAATAGCTGCAGCAATCCTGAGAAGAACAAAGTAGTTGGGATCTCAATACCAAGCTGTATTACAAAGCCACTGTTCTCAAAACTACCTGGTACTGGCACAAGAACAGATATATAGATCAATGGAATAGAATAGAGAGCCCAGAAATCGACCTGAACCAATATGCTCAATTAATATTTGAGAAAGGAGGCAAGAACATAAAATGGAGTCAAGATAGTCTCTTCAATAAATGTTGTTGGGAAAATTGGACAGATACATGTAAGAAAATGAAACTAGACCACCAACTTACACCATTAACAAAAATAAACTCAAAATGGGTAAAGGACTTAAATATACGACGGGAAACCATAAAAATACTAGAAGAATCTAAAGGGATCAAAATCTCAGACATATGCCAAAGCAATTTCTTCACCGATACAGCTCCTAGGGCATTGAAAACTAAAGAGAAAATAAACAAATGGGACTACATCAAAATAAAAAGCTTCTGCACAGCAAAAGAAACCTTCAACAAAACAACAAGAAAGCCCGCTGCATGGGAGAACATATTTGCCAATGTTATCACCGATAAGGGTTTAATCTCCAACATTTATAGGGAACTCATACAACTTAACAAAAGGAAGATAAACAATCCAATCTAAAAATGGGCAAAAGACCTAAATAGACACCTTTCAAAAGAGGACATTCAGAAAGCCAAAAGACATATGAAAACATGCTCAAAGTCACTAATCATCTGGGAAATGCAAATCAAAACAAAAATGAGGTACCATCTCACACCTGTCAGAATGGCTATCATCAACAAACAACAAGTGCTGGAGAGGATGTGGAGAAAAAGGAACACTCGTGCACTGCTGGTGGGAATGCAGACTGGTGCAGCCACTATGGAAGACAGTATGGAGCTTCCTCAAAAAACTAAAAATGGAACTCCCGTTTGACCCTGTGATTTCACTTCTAGGAATATATCCCAAGAAACCAGAAACACCAATCAGAAAGACTATATGCACCCACATGTTCATAGCAGCACAATTCACCACAGCTAAGATCTGGAAACAGCCTAAGTGCCATCAGTAGATGAATGGATTAGAAAACTGTGGTACATCTACATGATGGAATACTATGCTGCTTTAAAAAAGAAGGAACTCATACCATTTGCAACAGCATGGATGGAACTGGAGAGTATTATGCTAAGTGAAATAAGCCATTCAATGAAAGAAAAATACCACATGATCTCACTCATTTATGGATAATAAAGACCATTATAAACTTATGAACAAAAATAGATACAGAGGCAGAGCTGCCTTGAACAGACTGTCAAACTACAGCAGGAAGTCCGGGGAGGGTTGGGGAGCAGTGGGGGGGGGGGGCGGGTAAGAGATCAACCGAAGGACTTGTATGTATGCATATAAGCATAACCAATGGGCATAAGACACTGGAGCATAGGGGAGGCCAGGGGATTGTCAAGGGCAGGGAAAAAAAGGAGACATATGTAATACTCTTTTTAATACTTTAAGCAATAAAAAAAAAAATGAGTTCACATGTCACCTCTGACACACATGTCATAGGTTCGCCATCACTGTCCTAGATCATTATGTACCTTGAGCAATAAAAACAAAACAAAACAAAACAAAACAAAAACAAAGAAACAGAATTTCTGGTGAATGAGGCCCAGAAATCAGGATTTTAAAACAAATTCCCAGGTGATTCTAATGTGCAGCCAAGGTTGAGAACCACTAATCTAGAAGAATTCCATAACACCCTCAATCAGTGGATCTACTGATATTTGTATAAGTTGATATTTACCAAAGACATATTTTTTGTGGTGTACATGGAACATATACCAAGATAGGCCATATCCTGAGCCACACAAAAAATCTCCCAACATTCAAGAGAATTAAAATCACATGGACTATGTTTTCAGACAACAATGGAATTGAGCTGGAACTCCATAATGGAAAGGTAGCAGAAATATCTTCTGCACTGCCCTATCACCCACATCACAAGTCCCTAAATGGTCATTGGAATCTGGAAAAAGGTCTTATTGAAGGTACTCAAAGGTCAAATTCTAACTCTGAACATGGACGTTTCGGGGCTTGGAAGACACGCACCACCCTATCACTGAAGGATGGACATGTAAGGGGTAAATGGTCATTTCCCCCTGTTTTTGCTACTCATTGCTGAAGCAAATCTCCTTTGTTGAAAAGAGCAGCCAATGTTCCCCACCCCACATTCAACCCCTTGTCCCAACACTAATTCACCCCTTTTCCACTTAGAGGACAGATGACCTTGATGAAGAAGGGACAGCTTCAGTTATTGCTCAACCTTGGCCAGCCCTTGCCCATAAGGGATGACATGCTAACTCTGTGAGCATGATCAGCCTGGTGTAATTTAGCCTCTTCATACAAGTTCTGAGAGCAGCAGCCTGGTCAGGGGCAGATATCGTCCCAGATGAGCTTAGAAACAGCCTCACAGAACACTGTCAACACCACTGGTCATATCTCCTCCTCTGTCCACTCATAGTAGTTTCAAGAGATCTTTAAAGAGAAGGGAGATTGCTGTCTATTTCTGACAAAGGAGGAAACCGGGGTCTATAAAGAGTAATGGCACACACCAAGTCCAGGATCAGGAACCAAAACTAAGTCTTGTCCTTCAGGAACCTCTTCAGATAATGAAACCACAAGTCAGAATTGCCTGGGGCTATATCTAAACCAGAAAAGCCAGTTTCTCTTCACTTGTCTGTGCCCAATTTAGGAAAAAAGGAAAATAATTCCAGTATTGAGAAAGGAATGTTGAAATCTCTAACTGTAAATGTGCATTTGACTATTTCTCCATTTATTTTTGTCAGGATTTACTTCTTGAATTTTGAAGCCCTCTTGGTTTTGTTTTTTGTTTTTTTGCGCGGGGGGGGGGGGGGGGGGGAACAGGTGGGGGGGTTGAAGCTCAGGTACTTATGCGGTGCATGAAAATTCAGTATTATTGTCTTACTAGAGGCCTGGTGCATGAAATTTGTGTCGGGGGGGGGGGGGGGAGTTCGTCCCTCAGACTGGCCTGCACCTTCTCCAATCTGGGACCCTTCGGGGGATGTCCGACTGCTGATTTAGGCCTGTGCCCACAGGGATCAGGCCTAAACCGCCAGTCAAACATCGCTCTCACAATCTGGGACTGCTGGCTCCTAACCACTCGTCTACCTGCCTGCTTGATTGCCCCTAACCACTTCTGCCTGCCAGCCTGATCGCCCCCCTAACTGCTCCCCTGCTGGCCTGATTGATGCCTAACTGACCTCCCCTGCCTACCTGATGACTTCCAACTGCCCTCCCCTGCTGGCCTGATCACCCCCAACTACCCTCCCCTGTTGGCTCGATTGCCCCCAACTGCCTTCCCCTGCAGGCCTGATCACCCCCAACTGCCCTTGCCTCCTGGCCTGATCTCAACCCCAACTGCCCTCCCTGTTGGCTCAATCACCCCCAACTGCCCTCCCCTACCAGCCTGGTCACCCCTAACTGCCCTCCCCTGCCAGCCTGTTTGCACTCAACTGCCCTCCCCTGCCAGCCCGATCACCCACAACTGCCCACCCCTGCTGACCTCATCACCCCCAACTGCCCTCCCCTGCTGGCCTCATGATCCCCAACTGCCCTCCCCTGCCAGCCCCTAACAGCCCTCCCCTGCCGGCCTGATGGCTCCCAACTGCGTTCCCCTGCTGGCCTGATCGCCCCCAACTGCCCTCCCCTGCAGGCCTGGTCTCTCCCAACTGCCCTCCCCTGCAGGCTTGGTGCCCCCCAACTGCCCTCCCCTGCCAGCCTGATCACCCACAACTGCCCTCCCCTGCCAGCCATCTTGTGGTGGCCATCTTGTGACAATGTGAGGGCAACCATCATGTGGCAGCCATCTTATGGCAGCCATCTTGTGATGACGTGAGGGTGCCACGCGAGGGCGTGAGGACCAACTAGGCTTTTATTAGTAAAGATTGATGGATTAACCTATTTATCATTATGAAATGTCCTTCCTTTATCCAGGGTGTAAATATGGTATCATTCTGAAGCCTGCTTTGTCTGATATTAATACAGCCCCTACAGGTTTCATGTGCCTAATCTGTGCATGGTGTATCCCTTTCATGGTATATCTTTTTTAATTCTTTTCCTTTAACCTGTCTGTGTCTCTATATTTAAAGTGGGATTTCCTTTAGACAGCATTCATTTGGGTCTTGCTTTTTAAAAATCCAGTATGACTGCCCAATTAGAGCATGAAGATAATTTACAACTAATATGATTATTGATAAGGTTGTGTTTAAATTCATCCTCTTGCTATTTTTTTCTGTTAGTCCCATCTACCTATTTTGCTTTTTCTGCTTTTATGTGAATTTTTAAAATTCTGTTTTATTTCAACTATTGCTTTATTAGCTATATCTCATTTGATTTTCTTAGTGGTTGCTCCACAGTTTACAATGTGCACCTTTAACTTATCATATTCTACTTTCAGTGAATATTATATCACATCACATGTGCTGTAAGTTGTCTTCCCACCTTTGGCATTATTGCTATACATTGTACATTTACAGAAAATATAAACTCAACCATATATTATTATTTTGCTTTCAAAAGTCAATTGGTTTTTGCAGAAATTTTTAATTGATAAAAAGAATATTCTCTGTTCAACTACCCATTCATGATTTTAGGTGGCTCAATTCTTTTGGAAGTGCCACTTGTCACCCATTTTCATTTTCATTTTCTGCACGCCTAACCCATGTCTGGATCAGTCCTGAGCAACCTGTTGTTCAGTGACCAGAAATAGTATACATATAAACAAGTCTAAGAAAATTTTAAAAATATTGAAAAAACACAAAGTGTCTTTTCTGACTACAATAGTGTAAAACTAGAGAAGTCACTAACAGGTGGAAAACGGAAAAACTCACAAAAGCATGAAAATTAAATAATACACTCCTAAGCAACCAATAGATGCAAGAAAGAAATCTTAAGGGAAATAAAAATATTTTGAAGTACAGAAAAATGGAAACACACATTCAAAACATATGAAATTCAGCAGAAGCAATTCTAAAAGGAAGGGTATAATGATAGATGCAACCTTAAGAAAGAAGAAAAATCTCAAATAAATAACTTTATATTGAGGAACCAGAAAAAGAGAGACAAACTAACCCAAAGTCAGCAGAGGAAGGAAACAGAGATCAGAAAAATAATAGAAAATATAAAGAAAACAACAACACCAGGAGCTGTATTTTGAAAAGATAAACAAAATGTACAATCATTTAACTAGACTAATTTTTTCAAATAAATAAAATCATAAATGAAAAAGGAGACATTACTACTGATGTCACAAAAATACAAAAGATCATAAAAGACTACTATTAACAGTCATGTGCCAAGAAATGGATAACATTCCTAGAAGCATAAAACTTACCAAGGCTGAGTCATAAAGAAACAAAAAATATGAACAGGCAAATAATGAGTAAGGAGATTAAAGCAGAAATAAAAAATTTTCAACAAAGAAAAGCCCACTCCAAACAGTTTCACAAGTGAATGGTAGCAAACATTTGAACAATTATTAACCATCCTTCCCAAACTCTCCCAGAAAGGGCAGAGGAATGAATATTTCCAAATTAATTTTATGAGGCCAGAATAAGTCTGATATCAAAACCATACAGGGCCACTACCAGAGAAAAAAACTACAGTCCAATATCCCTGATAAATATAAATGCAAAAACCCTCCACAAAAGATTAGCACATTAAAAGGCTCATAAGCTACCATCAAGTGGGAATTCAATAAGGGTGAACTTCCTGTTATTAAAGTAAACCTGTACCACGCTATGGTGGACATCATTGTTTGTTAGGACAAGAATCTTAACGTATGGGCAGCTCTTACTAAATACATCTTGCTAAGTGTTTAAATGTAGCACAGTATTTTGTAGGCTTAGCGGTAAGCAAGATGAGCTTGACAAGAATCCAGCCCACCCACACAATTGTAGCCAATTGCAAAGAAGAAATCAACGTTTAATTAATCAAGTAGAGTATAAAAGCACTCCCTTTAGGGAGACAGAGCTTTGTCTGTGAATACCCCATCTCTTTTATTTGCTGAAGGAAATAAAACTACCTTTGGACAACCACGTCTTGTGCTTAAATAGAACATCCCAAAGTCTTAGTAACATCATGAAATTTTAGACACAAAAGTGTTAAGGCCAAGACAGATTCAGAGATATAGGATCTAAGAGTTGCTGGTGAGTTAACAATAACTAGTACAGATGTCAACCAAACAATAGTTTCCTGCTGTGGATAACAAACATTCTTCTACATGCAACAAATGAAGAAAATAGTGCAATGACTAAAATGACCCTTATTTATGATAAATTTGGTCTTATAGCCAAACTCTTTTCAAGGTAACAATTTGCTTCTTGCTATGTGATCCTAAATTTAAGACAAAGGTTGATGTGAAGTGTTAAAAAACACAAACTCATTTCCAAAAACAGTGGCCTCTAATTTTACATACTTTTCTTGGTGCCCAGATGGGAGGAGCTCAATGTAACTATTACAGGTGATGCCAGAATATGTGTGAATAACAGGCACAAGGTTCTGCATTATGGCAGCTTTTCCCTGAATAAATTTTCAGACAAAGTATTTCCAATGGACTTGGTCACTTATCCAGCAGTTAGTGATGCGCCCAGCAAGGAACCCATATTGGAACGACCTTTAGAACTCCAGCTCTGAGCAATAAACAAGTCCCTGGTCTCAAGCCGCACCAGAAGCCACCCAGAGTGTGAAACCACAAAAGCAAAGTATAAGTCAGTCTCAAACCCAGTCACCTAGAAAACAAAGGACGAAGAGACCAAAAGCTCCAAAACAGGAAGCACAGCACAAAACTGCTTTTCTCAGCCAACACCATGAGACTGTGAGATAGAGAAAATCAAGAATGAAAAAGAAAGAGAAAGCAATCAGACAACTGAAATAACAGGCAGCAGCCACCAAACAGATGGGAAAAACATTGGAGAAAATTCCAAGGAGACAGCCCTTTTCCTGATTTGAATGGAGTCTTTTAAAAGTCAAAGAAAACAAATGGATACCAGAAATAACCACACATAGGTTTTCTTTTTAAACCTGATGGGAGTAACCTGTTCACACTTGATGTTTACCCAATATTCCTAATATCTGGGAAATTTTTAAATGTTTGTTAAATTGATTTTTCCTGCCTTTCAATATATAGTGGGAAGGAGGGAGAGTAAGGTGTTTTGACTCATTGTTTTTTTAAACCAAAACTGGACAGTCTAAAAAAGACATGTCATTTTTATCCACTAAAGAACAGAATCTCATATACACAAATAAAAGCACCTTAAAAATTAGAGGGGAAAAAACAGTTGTTAGTGAAGAGCCCAGCGAGGAACCCATATTGGAAGGACATGTTGAGCAAAGAGAAGAGAGTCATCAAAATGAGAGAGGAAGGCTGTGTGCTGATTCTTGTTCTCTGCAGCATCTCCAGTAAGGGTTCTAAAACCAAAAAAGAAAGAAATGGGTGAGTATGAAGAGTTCTGCATAAATGCCAGTGTTTTTTTAAGAAACAGTAAAGATGTTTCTGACTATCTCTCTCTCTCTTCCTCTCTGTAAAAAATCAATAAAATATATTTTTTTAAAAAGAAACAGTAAAAATGGTGCATTTGGAGCTTTCAGAGTCACAGGCTGAAGCAGAAACAGTGCACACTGTCACAGGAATGAGGAAACAGGAGAGGCTGAGGTAAAGGAAGGGGAACGCTTAGAAACAGAGGGGAGGACTGTGAAGTCTTCCATGCTGTGTAATGATAGTTTGGACCAATTTCACCAAGTCATTAAGGAGTGGGGGACACTCAACTGACATACGACTGACAAATCGTATGTTGAGGACCTTGGACATATCAGATATTGGGATGCAATTCAATAAGTAAACTATATTATAAATCCCAGATATCTATAATTATATATGGTACATACTTCTCACATATGTACTTGTATTTATAAGTTGCCACATTCAACTTGCTACTATTTTGGTGAGGATTTTTATGTCTACTAGTATATTCATAAAGGATATTGGTCCGTAGTGTTTTGTTTTTTTCTTGTAATATTTTTGAAGGATCCTGACCTCATGAAATGAATAGAGAAGTACTTTTTCCTCACCTGGTTTTTGAAAGTGTCTGCAATGTATTGCTGTTAATTCTTTAAATGTTTAATGAATTCTCCAGTGAAACCATCTGGTACTGGGCTTTTCTTTGGTTGTAGGTTTTTTATTTAAATTTAACCTCTTTCCTTTTATAGGTACATTCAGATTTTATTTTGGCTTGAGTCACTTTGCGTAGTTAGTATCCTTCTAGGAATCTAATGTGTAGCATAAAAAAGCAAAAGCAGCAAAGACAATTTGGTTTATTCCGCAGTTTGCTGACATCCTCCATCTGCCACACTGTCACGACCCACCTAGCTTTTGAGCCAAAGCCTTGCCCTTCCCAGGCCACGTCCAGCAGAGCTCCCAGTGGAATTGAGCTGGAACTCCATAATGGAAGGAAACAGCAATATCTTCTGCATGGCCCTACCAGCAGCGTCATGACTCCCTAAATGGTCATCAGAATCTGGGGAAAGACCTTGTTGATGGCCCAAATTCTACCTCTGAATATGCAGTTTTCTGGGCTTGGAAGGCACATACCACACTGTCACTGACGGATGGAAATGTAAGTGGTAAATGGCCATTTCCTCCCTTTTTTGCTACCCATTGCTGAAGCAAATCTCCTTTGTTGATGAGTAGAGTGGATAATGTCCTCCACCCCACATTCATCCCCTGGTCCCAACACTCACTCTTTCCTTTTCCACTAAGACAGTGGTTCTCAACCTTGGCTGTACATTAGAATCACCTGGGAATCTTTTTAAAATCCTTATTCCTGGGCCTCATTCTCCGGAAATTCTGTTTCTTTGTTATGGGGCTGGGCCACAATATTAGTAACAAAGAAACAGAATTTCCGGAGGATGAGGCCCAGAAATCAGGATTTTAAAAAGATTCCCAGGTGATTCTAATGTGCAGCCAAGGTTGAGAACCACTGCCCAAAGAGAACAGATGACCTTGCTCAAGAATGAGCAAATTCAATCTCTGCTTACCCTCGGCCAGCCCTTGATCATCATAGTTATGGCATGCTAGCTCTCTGGGCATGATCAGCTACACCTGGTATAATTTAGCCTCTTTCCTAATGTAAATTCTGAGAGCAGCATCCTGGTCAGGGGCAGACGTCATTCCAGCTGAGCTGAGAATCAGCTTCACACAACACTGGCAACACCACTGGTCTTCTCCCTGCAAGGCTATGAACAGCGTCCTCCTCAGTCCACTCACAGTGGTTTCAGGGACTCTAGTTTCTTTTAAACAGGAGAGAAACTGCTGTCTATTTCTGACAAAGGATAAAACAGATGCCTAGAAAATGTAGATGGCAAACACCAAGCCACACATTGCCCAAGATCAGGAACCAAAACCTAAGTCGTAGAGTTCCTTCTGTCCCTCAGAAACCTCTTCAGATAAGACTATGGGAAATGTGGAAGTGAAACCACAAGTCAGAGGTGGGTTGAGAAATATACTCAATTAGGAAACCCAGTTTCTCTCCTCTTGTCTGTGCTCAATTTAGGAAAAAAGAAAATAATATCCAGTATTAAGAAAAGAGCATTGAAATCTCCAACTGTAAATGTAGATTTGTCTATTTCTCCAGCTGTTGTGTCAGCGTTTCCTTCTTGAATTTGAAGTTCTCTTGTTTTGGGAAAGGTATTTTTTGTTAATCCTCACCCTAGGATATTTTTCCATTGATTTTTAGAAAGTATGGAAGGGAGGGAGAAAGGGAAGAAGGAAAAGAGAGAGAAAGAGAAAAACATTAATCTGAGAGAGATACATCAATAGGTTGCCTCCTGCACATGCTCCAACCAGGGCAGGGATTGAATCTGCAACCCAGGTATGTGCCCTTGACTGGGAATTGAACCCAAAACCCTTCAGTGCTCAGGCCAATACTCTAACCACTGAGAAATACCAACCAGGGCAAAGTTCTGTTGTGGTTTGTGAAATTCAGTTACTTATGAAGTACATGCACATTCAGTATTATTGTCTTATTAATGAATTTACCTATTTATCATTATGAAAGTGAAGTATGGTACCTATTTTCTTTGTTTAACAATGGACAGGTTATTTTGATTTTCTGAATTGTATAAATCATCCCATTCGATTGAATGCCTTATTGATTGAATGACTATCCCATTGATTGTGATCTTACTGGTTATCAAAGCACATTCTTCTGTACCTGGAAACAGGACAGCACAATTACCCTAAATTGTTTTAGTGGCCACAGGTGGTGCGTTCCAGCTGACTCAGTGGTCCCGAGACCAGGACAGCACAATTACTCTAAATTGTCCTGGCAACTCAGTGGTCGGGAGACCCAAGGGGTCTCAATAATGTGTTTCTATCAACTCAGTGATCCGGAGACCCAAAACTGTAATTTAGATAACATGCCTAAGTTTGACCCAGGTTACCCAAGGGCTCTAGATAATGTATTTCTGTCAATTCAGTGACCCCGAGACCCGAAACTGTAATTAACATGCTTAATTCTGTTTCTGTAATCTGCTTTTTTTGCAAGCCAGGTGCCTCATTCCAAACCCTGGGATGTAATCAATACCTTTGTGATTTTTGCCTATATAAGTCTGGGTTTGCCACCATCTTATTGCTATGAGATTTGGGAATGACACTTCATAGTCCCAGATTGCAATAAATGTGACTCTTTAATTTGACTTCTTGGGGCATCCTTCTGTGATTCACAAGGTATGTTACAACAACAGGTTCTTCTTTATCCCAGGTGTAAAAATGTGACAGCTCTGAAGCCTACTTGTCTGATGTTAATACTGCCACTGCAGGTTTCATGTGCCTAATCTGTGCATGGTGTAGCCTTTCTGTGGTATATCTTTTTTAATTCTTCTCCTTTAACCTGCCTGCATCCCTATATTTAAAGTTGGATTACATTTAGACAGCATACAGTTGGGTCTTGCTTTTTTATCCAGTCTGACTGTCTTATAATTGGACCATTTAGACAATTTACATCTATTATGATTATTGATATGGTTGTGTTGAAATTCATCACCTTTCAGTGGACGTCAGGGGAATGGTGGCATGAGAGAGCCCCTTGTCTTCTCCCCATGAAATTTCAACAAGTTAGCCAACTGTAATCCAACAAAGAAATCCCTGCTCAACATAGATGCATGCCTGAGAGACCCATGCATTGAAACATCCAAAGGTAGGCAACCTGGAAAATGGGGAGACAAGAATGAAGGAACGTGCAGAGGGCCTGAAGACGCAGCCCCTGTGGCTTCTGTAAAATAGTACAGCCCCTGCAGCTTCCATAAGACAGTAACCAGGAGCTTGAGGCTTGGCCAGCTGGTAGAGGGTAGAAAGCTGGTGGTAGAAGGCACTTCCTTTGGCCGGGAGGAACAGAGAGCTGGGGAAGGGACCCCAGCAGGGCAAGTGGTGAGAGAGTGGACAGTGTCTGAGTAAGCAGACACCTGATAGAGCACAGGGTTCTGCCATGCAGCTCTCCACTGTCAGGCCAGCAGTGTTTTTTCAGACAAAGAAACAGAACCACAGATCCCTGCTGCTTGGCCTCCCAAAATTTGCCTCCTATTGACCTTGGGTTGGATCCAGGAGCATATTACCTGTAAACCAAGAGCTATTGCAGTAGAACTACTGTTTCTCTCTGTAAGTGATTCCCCAGGAGGGGTGCTTGGGGTGAAACCCCACAGATGTCAGGCATTGTCATTACAGTGAGGGCAAAACAAACCCCACTCTCAAGCAGTGTGGCTGTACTGTCTTACAGAAGCTGCAGAGGTTCAAGACTGGAAGATCACAGAGATAAAAAATCTTGTGATTGACTTCCAAAATGGCGACCAGCAGGAAGGTAGGGAGGGAGAGAGTGTGAGAGTGTAAGGAAGTGATAGAGGAGTGTGTGGACGTGTGTGGTGTGTGTGTATGAGCTAGGGACAGTTAGATTCTGCAGGTCTTCTAAGGGGCTGCTAAACAGGGCAGTCTTAGGCAGCGGAGTCCCTCTCCCTGCGTGGACACTCCTGGGCGGCCAGCACAGGCACAGCGACCATGCCATCTTGGGAAACAGAGCTGCTTGAGACTAGGATCCTGGCCTCAGCACCACCCAGTCTGATCGCAGACGCATACCAGGACCCTGCAGCCACAGGGGACAGAGACCTGTGACCACAGCTACAGACCTGCGGACACCAAAAGTTCAGAAATCCCCGCGGCAGATCTGTGAGTAACAGAGCCCATCCCCCCTTCCCGCAGGCTTGCGGGCAGCGCCAGAGTAACTAACTGATAGACCCACCCCTTGCCGGGGCCTCAGCGCTCCAAAAACTTTAGCCTGGAAGTGCCTTGGATCTGATCCTATGCGCACTGCCAGCTTCTGAGCCCTGAGCTGGAAGCAAACGCGCGAACCCCAGGAACTGAGCCTAGGCGCACTGCCGGCTTCTGAGCCCTGGGCTGGGAACAATCGCGCGAACACCCGGAATTTGTCCCACATATCACAGGCCCAGGGACCCCGATTCTCTGGGCAGGTGGCAGCACCAAGCACCAGTGACTTGACTGTGTTTCTTTTCACCTGCCCCTGAGATCCTGATTTCCTGTGCATTCATACTAAGAGCCAGTGACTCCAATTCCTGGTGCAAGGGCACACAGGGACCCTGATACTCAAGGCAAGGTCGCGCGAAGCAACAGAGACTCTGATACTGGATTCTGGGGAACTCTGACTCCTGGCGCACGCTAGGGGGCTCTGGTTTTCAACACCCTTCAGGGGGGTCTCTGTTTCAGCACGGTGCAGGCAGGGTCCCTGATTCTAAGGGTGCATACGAGGCCACATTGAGCGCTGACAACACTGACTCTGAGCGAGCCTGGTTCCCACCAACCCACAACAACCACACATCTTAGTGTCAGAGCTCTTCAGTGACACTAGGGTGGTGGGAGGCTCCCACTGCACACGGCCCAGGCCCACGCAAGTCGACGTTTGAACCATCGGGAGATAATCAGAATGAAGAGATGAAACAACACCCAGAAAAAAGAAAATGAGGAGTCACCAAGAAAGGACATTAATGAAGTTGAAGCATGCAACATGACAGAAAAAGAATTCAGAATAATGGTTGTACAATTCATTCACCGGATGGATGAGAAAATCAACAACCTATGCAAGAATCAGGAAGAAATGAAAAGTGATATAGCTACAGTCAAAAACACCATGGAAAGTTTCAGCAGCAGACTAGAAGAAGCAGAGGACCGAATTAGTGAATTAGAAGATAAGGCAGAGAAACAAGCTCAATCTGAACAGCAACTGGAGAAAAGAATTAAAAAGCGGGAGGAGAGCCTAAGGGAGCTTCAGGACAACATGAAACGAAGTAACGTACACATAATAGGGCTGCAAGAAGGACAAGAGCAGCAAGGATTAGAAAACCTACTCGAAGAAATAATATCAGAAAACTTCCCTGAGGTGGGGAAGAAAAAAGTCACACAAGCCCAGAGAGTCCCAAACAAGGTGAACCTGAAAAGACCCACACCAAGACACATCATAATAACGATTGCAAATGTACAAGACAAAGAGAGAATCTTAAAGGCTGCAAGAGAGAAACAGAGAGTTACCTACAAAGGATCCCCCATCAGATTATCAAATGATTTCTCAACAGAAACACATGAGGCCAGAAAAGAATGAACAGAAATTTACAAAGTGATGCAAAGCAAAGGACTGAATCCAAGAATACTCTATCCAGCAAGGCTCTCATTCAAAATTGAAGGGGAAATAAGAAGCTTCACAGACAAAAAATGGCTAAGGGAGTTTATCACCACCAAGCCAGCAATGCAAGAAATGCTAAAGGGACTGGTGTAAAAACAAGAACTAAAAAGCCCAGAAAGAAAACAGCCACACAAAAAAAATAGAAATAGCTACAAACAAGTACCTTTCAATAATAACTTTAAACGTAAATGGACTAAATGGTCCAATCAAAAGACATCGAGTGGCTGAATGGATAAAAAAAAAACATGACCCATATATTTGCTGTCTACAAGAGACCCACCTCATTAGAAGGGACTCACACAGACTGAAAGTGAAGGGATGGAAAAATATCTTTCAGGCAAATGGAAATGAAAAAAAAGCTGGGGTAGCAATACTTATATCGGACAAAATAGACCTCAAAGTGAAGGCCATAACAAGAGATAAGAAAGGCCACTTCATAATACTAAAGCGATCAATACAACAAGAGGATATAACCCTGATAAACATATATGCACCCAATGCAGGAGCACCCACATACATAAGAAAACTCCTGGAAGATATCAAGGGAGAGATCGACAACAATACAATCATAGTAGGGGACTTGAATACACCACTGACATCACTGGATAAATCCGCTAGAAAAAAACTCAGCAAAGAAACAGCAATCCTAAATGACTCACTAGATCAGATGGACTTAATTGACATCTTCAGAACACTTCACCCCAAATCCACAAAATATACTTTCACCTCAGGTGCTCATGGGACATCTTCAAAAATAGACCAAATATTGGGTCACAAACAACGTCTCCCCAAATTCAAGAAGACTGAAATCATAAAAAGCATCTTCTCAGACCACGATGGCATAATATTACAAATAAACTACAATAAAAACAACCCCAAATACTCAAACACTTGGAAGCTGAATAGCATGTTCTTAAATATTGATTGGGTTAACAATGAGATCAAAGAAGAAATTAAAAACATCCTGGAAACTAATGACAATGAAAACACTACAATCCAAAACCTATGAGACACAAAGAAAGCAGTCCTGAGAGGGAAGTTTATAGCTCTATAAGCCTTTCTCAAAAACCAAGAAAAAATGTAACTCTACAATTCAAAGAATTAGAAAGACAGCAACAAGAAAACCCCAGAGTGAGCAGAAGGAAGGAGATAATAAAGATTAGAGCAGAAATAAATGACATAGAGACCAAAAAAACAATACAGAAAATCAATGAAACCAAGAGCTGGTTCTTGGAAAGGATAAACAAGATTGACAAACCTCTAGCCAGGCTCACCAAGAAGCAAAGAGAAAGGACCCAAATCAACAAAATCAGAAATGATAGAGGCGAAATAACAACAGATCCCACAGAAATACAAATGATTGTTAATAAATACTATGGAAAACTCTACTCCAACAAACTAGACAACCTGGAGGAAATGGACATATTCCTAGAAAAATAAACATTCCAAAACTTGATCTGGAAGAATCTAAAAATCTCAATAGGCCAATAACTATGGAAGAAATTGAAGCAGTCATCAAAAAGCTTCCAGCAGACAAAAGCCCAGGACCAGACAGCTTCACAGGGGAGTTTTACCAAACATTCAAGGAAGAACTAAAACCTATCCTCCTCAGACTACTACAAAAAATTCAAGAGGAAGGAACACTTCCAAGCTCATTCTATGAAGCCAGCATCACCCTAATACCAAAACCAGGTAAAGACAACACAATGAAACAGAATTACAGGCCAATATCCCTCATGAACATAGATGCCAAAATCCTCAACAAAATCTTAGCAAATCGGATCCAGCAGTACATCAGAAAGATCATACACCACGACCAAGTAGGATTTATCCCGGGGATGCAAGGATGGTACAATATCCGAAAATCAATAAACGTGATACATCACATAAACAAATTGAAAGAAAAAAACCACATAGTCATATCAATTGATGCAGGAAAAGCGTTTGACAAAATTCAACACCCATTTTTGATAAAAACTCTCAGCAAGGTGGGAATGGAAGGATCATACCTCAACATAATAAAAGCCATATATGACAAACCCACAGCCAACATCATACTCAATGGACAAAACCTAAGACCATTTGCCCTAAGAACAGGAACAAGACAGGGATGCCCACTCTCACCATTCCTGTTCGACATAGCACTGGAAGTATTAGCCATTGCAATTAGACAAGAAGAAGAAATAAAAGGCATCCAAATTGGAAAAGAAAGTAAAACTGTCCTTATTTGCAGATGACATGATATTATACTTAAAAAACCCTAAAGACTCCATCAATAAACTATTAGACTTAATAAAAGAATTCGGCAATGTAGCAGGATACAAAATTAACGCCAAGAAATCTATGGCATTTCCATACACCAATAGTGAATGTGCAGAAAGAGAGTCTAAAAAAGCAATCCCATTTACCATCGCACCAAAAATTTAAGCTACCTAGGAATAAACTTAACTAAAGAGGTAAAAGACCTCTTCTCAGAAAACTACAGGACATTGAAAAAAGAGATAGAGGAAGACATAAACAGATGGAAGAACATAGCATGTTCTTGGATTGGTAGTATCAACATCATTAAAATGTCCATACTGCCCAAAGCAAACTATAAATTCAACGCACTTCCCATTAAAATACCAACGGCATACTTCAGAGATCTAGAACGAACTCTCCAAAAATTCATCTGGAATAAAAAACGACCCCGAATAGCTGCAGCAATCATGAGAAAGAACAAAGTAGGTGGGATCTCAATACCAGATATCAAGCTGTATTACAAAGCCACTGTTCTCAAAACTGCCTGATACTGGCACAAGAACAGACATATAGATCAATGGAATAGAATAGAGAGCCCAGAAATCAGCCCCAACCAATATGCTCAATTAATATTTGACAAAGGAGGCAAGAACATACAATGGAGTCAAGATAGTCTCTTCAATAAATGGTGTTGGAAAAATTGGACAGATACATGCAAGAATATGAAACTAGACCACCAACTTACACCATACACAAAAATAAACTCAAAATGGATAAAGGACTTAAATATACGATGGGAAACCATACAAATACTAGAAGAATCCAAAGGCAACAAAATCTCAGACATATGCCGAAGCAATTTCTTCACCGATACAGCTCCTAGGGCATTGGAAACTAAAGAGAAAATAAAAAAATGGGACTACATCAAAATAAAAAGTTTCTGCACAGCAAAAGAAACCATCAACAAAACAACAAGAAAACCCACTGCGTGGGAAAATGTATTTGCCAATGTCATATCGGATAAGGGCCTAATCTCCAAAATTTATAGGGAACTCATACAACTTAACAAAAGGAAGATAAACAATCCAATCAAAAAATGGGCAAAGGATCTAAATAGACACCTTTCAAAAGAGGACATTCAGAAAGCCAAAAGACATATGAAAACATGCTCAAAGTCACTAATCCAAGAGATGCAAATCAAAACAAAAATGAGGTACCATCTCACACCTGTCAGACTGGCTATCATCAACAAATCAACAAACGACAAGTTCTGGAGAGGATATGGAGAAAAAGGAACACTTGTGCACTGCTGGTGGGAATGCAGACTGGTGCAGCCACTATGGAAGACAGTATGGAGCTTCCTCAAAAAACTAAAAATGGAACTCCCATTTGACCCTCTGATCGCACTTCTAGCAATATATCCCAGGAAACCAGAAACACCAATCAGAAAGGATATATGCACCCCTATGTTCATAGCAGCACAATTCACCATAGCTAAGATCTGGAAACAGCCTAAGTGCCCATCAGTAGATGAATGGATTAGAAAACTGTGGTACATCTACATGATGGAATACTATGCTGCTATAAAAAAGAAGGAACTCTTACCATTTGCAACGGCATGGATGGAACTGGAGAGCATTATGCTAAGTGAAATAAGCCAGTCAATGAAGGAAAAATACCACATGATCTCACTCATTCATGCATAATAAAGACCATTATAAACTTATGAACAAAAATAGAGACAGAGGCAGAGCTGCCTCGAACAGACTGTCAAACTACAGCGGGAAGGCCCGGGAGGGTGGGAGGGCAGGAGCGGGGTGGGTAAGAGATCAACCAAAGGACTTGTATGCATGCATATAAGCATAACCAATGGACATAAGACACTGGGGGGTAGGGGAGGCCAG
This sequence comes from Myotis myotis, assembly GCF_014108235.1. Lineage (NCBI taxonomy): Eukaryota > Metazoa > Chordata > Mammalia > Chiroptera > Vespertilionidae > Myotis > Myotis myotis. Next base: position 4,717,125 of record NW_023416330.1, on the reverse strand, counting down.
GAGATTGTCAAGGGCGGAGGGGGGAAAAGGAGATATATGTAATACTTTTTGGAATACTTTAAGCAAGAAAAATAAATAAATAAATAAATAAATAAAAATAAATGTTTCATAGAACTCAAAAAAAAAAATCTTGTGATTAAGCACCATTCATGGGAAAATAGTGAGAAAACCTCTTCTTAAATAAATGTGTAGGCAAAAGAGGACAGCAAATACCATGAATAACCTCAGTAATGAAGATGAACAGAAAGAAAATGAGAAATCTCCAGAAAGCAAGCTGGAACACATGGAAATATGTGATCTAAATGACGGAGATTTCAAGATTGCAGTTCTGAAAATCCTAAATGAGATGTAAGAATATACAGACAGGTAATTCAATGCACTCAGAACATAAATCAATGAACAAAATGAATACTTTACCAAACAGATTAAGACTATAAAAGAGAACCAATCCGACAGCAGATTAATAGTGAACTACTGAGCATAGTTAACAGAGCCAACCAGAGGGAGGAAATAATTAAGAAGTGATGCAGAGGGAAGTAGAGAGAGGCCTGAGCATAAAGAAAAATGAAAGAGCTCTACAAGAACTATCTGACTCCTTCAGAAAAAGCAATATTAGAATTATAGGCATTCCAAAGGAGGAGGAGAGGAAGCATGGAATGAAGAGTCTATTCAAACAAATAGTGGATGAGAACTTCCCAAACCTGTAGAAAGAACTAGATCTTCAAAAACAAGAAGCAAACAGAACACTTAGTTACTTCAATCCAAAGAGACCCTCTTCAAGGTACTTGGTATTAAAGTTGTCAAAAATAAATGACAAAGAAAAAAGTCACAAAGCAGCCAGGGGCAAAAGGAGGTGACCTACAAAGGAAAACACATCAGAATTTCATCCAACTTCTCAGCAGAAATGCTACAAGCCAGAAGAGAGTGAAACCAAATATTCAAATGTCTGAAAGAGAGAAATTGTCAGTCATGAATAATATATCCAGCAAAATTATCCTTTAAATATGAAGGAGAAATAAAGATGTTCCCAAATACACAGAAGCTGATGGATTTCATCGCCAGAAAACCTCCATTGCAGGAAATACTCAAGGGAGTTATTCTATCTGAAACAAAGAACATAAAGGTCACGGCACTAAGTAAGATCACAGCATAAACAGGGATGATTTGTAACAACAAAAACATAAAAGGGGAGAGGGTAAAGTCTTGAACTGACAAAGGAGTAAGAAGTTCAGATGCACTCAAAAGAAAAAAAGCTATGGTATATATGCAAGTTTACTTTTTATAAACTTAATAGTAACCACGCAAAAAAAAATCCCAAACCAGGACACACACTTAAAAAAAGAAGAAACAGAGAAAAAAAAAAGCATGGAATACCACCAAACAAAAACAATAGAAACACAAAGGAAAAGAACCAATAGAGGCACAGAGCTACCAGAAAACAAAAAATAAAATGGCAATAGGAAATCCTCATACATCACTAATTACCCTAAATTTAAATGGCCTGAATTCACCAATAAAGAGGCACAGAGTAGTAGAGTGTATCAAAAAACAAAAACTCAACTATATGCTACTTACAAGAGACACATCTAGGCTGAAAAAACAAAGGTAGATTCAAAGTATAAGGGTGGAAAACAATTCTCCAAGCAAACAATATCCACAGAAATGTAGGTGTATCCATACTTATATTTAACAAAATAGATATCAAGATAACAAGAGACAAAGATGGACACTTTATAATGATATAAAGGACATACATAAAGAAAACATAATATTTCTTAATATAAATGCAACCAACCAAGGAGCACTGAAATATATAAAACAGCTACTCACAGAATTAAAGAGAGAAACAGATCAAAACACAATCATATTTGGGGACCTTTGTACTCCATTGACACCTCTAGATAGATCAACCAAACAAAAAGTCAATAAAGAAATATCAGCCTTAAATGAAATACTGTACTGTAATTGACATTTACAGAATCTTTCATCCCAGAACACCAGATTATACATTATTCCCCAGTGCACATGGAACATTTTCAAGGATAGGCAATATGTTGGGTCACTAACTAGCATCAACAAATTCAAGAAGATTGAAATTATACCAAGCATATTCTCCAACCATGATGCCTTGAGATTAGAAATCAACTGCAAAAAGGAAGCAAAGAAACCCACAAATACATGGCGATTAAACAACATACTACTTAAAAATGACAGGGTCAAAGAAGAAATAAAAGATGAGATCAACAGATAGATAGAGGCAAATGAGAATGACAATACAACACATCAAAACTTCTGGGATGCAGCAAAAGCAGTTATAAGTAGGAAGTTTATTTCATTACAGGCCTATCTCAAGAAACAAGAGAAATGCTAAGAAAACAACCTAACATCACAACTTAAAAAACTAAAGAAAGAAGAACAAAAGTAATCCAAAGTCAGCAGAAGAAAGGAAATAAAAATTACAGCAGAACTGAATGAAATAGAGAACAAAAAGACTGTAAAAAAATTATTAAAACAAAGAGCTGTTTCTTTGTTTGACAAACCCCTGGCAAGTACTAAGAAAAAAAGGGGGAAAGACTCAGGTGTACCGGTTAATAATGGTCGATTTTGTAATCAAAGAATATATGATAATTTCAAGAGAAACATCAAAAGTGCTTTATTCAAAGTAATGTCCATTACTAGCTACATATTTCCCCTTCTTTCAGGTAATTTGTGCATACCAGTCCCAATAGAACTTTTCTTGTTTTGAGGCAAACCATTCAAAGACCCAATTTTCCACTTCTTCATATGTTTTGAAGTGCTGCTCAAAAAGTGCGTGTGCCATCAATAAGAAGAGTGATAATCTGAAGGAGCAAGGTCTGGTGAATACAGCGGGTGGGTTAATACTTCCCAGGCAAGATCTTTTAACGTGTCTTTAACTGGTTTTGAAGTATGTGATGGTGCGTCATCATGAAGCAAAATTACTTTGCTGTGTCTACTGGAACATTCCGGTCGTTTCACAATCAAAGCATGGTTCAAATTGATTATTTGTTGTCGGTAGCGATCAGTATTAACGGTTTCACCCGGTTTTAGAAGCTCATAATACACCACATCTTCCTGATCCCACCAAACGCAGAGCATTGTCTTCTTTCCAAAGCAATTTGGCCTTGCAGTCCATGTTGATGGTTGACCTGGATCAACCCATGATTTTGTGAGTTTGGGATTCTCAAAATAAATCCACTTTTTATCGCCAGTCACAATCCGATGCAAAAAAAGACTTTCTTTTGTGCTGTTGAAGCAACATTTTACTGATGACTTTTCGGTTTTCCATTTGTCTTTCGTTCAGTTGATGTGGCACCCATTTTCCTTCCTTAAAAATCTTTCCCATTACTTGTAAATGATCAGAAATTACTTGCTGAGCAACATTTAATCTTTCTGCAAGTTGTTTTTGAGTTTGACACACATCTTCATCCAATAATGCTTATAATTGTTAGTCTTCAAACTTTTTTGGTTGACCTGGGCGTTCTTTGTCTTTCACATCAAAATCATCACTTTTAAAGTGTTTAAACCAGCGTTCACAAGTATTTTGAGATGGAGCATGTTCACCATAAGCTTCCCAAAGTATTCAGCAGCACTTTTCTTCAAAATAAAGTGATGAATTATAACTTCCTGCAAGTGCTCTTTTTTTTGGCATGAAATTTGACATTTTTAAGTGTAAAAATATCGATGATGTTAACACCTTCAGAAAATTTGACATATGAAGTTTTGAAGCTTCTTGTCAATACAACAAAATGGCATACATATCAAATCACATATATATCAACATATGTGTAACTCCATCTATTGAAAAAAATCCGCATTATTAACTGGTACACTGTAAATAAAATCAGAAATGAGAGAGGAGATGTCAACATTATAAATATACACAAGATCATATTAGAATATTATTAAATACTATATGCCACCAAATTCAATAACCTAGAAGAAGTGGATAAGTTCTTAGAATTATATAACCTTCCTACTCTAAATCATGAGAATTGGAAAATCTAAATAGACTGGTCAGCAGTGAGGAAATTGAAACAACCACCAAAAACCTCACAAAAAAATAAAAGTCCAACACCAGATGCTTCACCAGTGATTTCTACCAAACCTTCAAAGATTTAAAATATACTCTTCTCAAACTATTCCAAAAAAATTAAAGAAGAGGCAATACTTCCTAACATTCTGTGAGGCCAACATTTGGTAACATTCTGATACCAAAACCTGGCAAAGATAACACAGAGAAAGAAAACTACAGACCAATATCTCTGATGAATACAGATGCAAAAATCATAAACAATATACTAGAAAATTGAATACAACAGTACATCCAAAATATAATACATCACAATCAAGTGAGGTTTATTCCAGGGGCACAAGGATGGTTCAACATATGCAAATCAATTAATGTAATACACCACATTAACAACAACAAGGAAAGATAAAAATCATATGATTGTATCACTAGATGCAGAAAACACATTTGATAAGATACAATATTCATTTATGATTAAAATACTTAATAAAATAGAAATAGAATGAAAATACCTCAACATAATAAAGACCATATATGATAAATGCTCAACTAACATCATACTCAATAGTGAAAAACTGCAAACAACAAGTGCTGGCAAGGATGTGGAGAAAAAGGAACCCTCATGCACTGCAGGTGGGAATGCAGACTGGTGCAGCCATTGTGGAGAACAGTATAGAGTTTTCTCAAAAAACTAAAAATAGAACTTGCATTTGACCCAGTGATTCCACTTCTAGGAATATATCCCAAGAAACCAGAAACACCAATCAGAAAGGATATATACATCCCTATGTTCATAGCAGCACAATTCACCATAGCTAAGATTTGGAAACAGTCTAAGTGCCCATCAGCAGACGACTGCATTATAAAATTGTGCTACATCTACACAATGGAATACTAGGCTGCAGTAAAAAAGAATGAATTCTCACCATTTGCAGCAGCATGTATGGAACTGGGGAGCATTATGCTAAGTGAAATAAGCCAGTCAGAGAAAGATAAATATCACATGAGCTCACTCATTTGTGGAATATAATGAACAACATAAACTGATGAACAAAAACAGATCCAGAGGCAGATAAGCATAGAACAGACCATCAAACCTCAGAGGGAAGGTAGGGGAGGGCGGGGGTAGGGAAAGAGATCAACCAAAGGACTTGTATGCATGCATATAAGCCTAACCAATGGACACAGACACCAGGGGGGTGAGGGCATGAATGGGGGGGGGGGGTCGGTGAGGTAATGGTGAGATAAGGACACATATGTAATATCTTAATAAAGAAATTTTTAAAAATAGTGAAAAACTGAAAGCCTTTTTTTCTAAGATCAGGAATAAAACAAGGATGTGCACTCTCACCACTCTTATTCAACATAATTCTGGAAGTCCTAGCCAGAGCAATAAGGCAAGAGAAAAAAATAAAAGGCATCCAAATAGGGAAGAAGGAAGTAAAACTGTCACTTTTTGCAGGCAACATAATTCTGTATATAGGAAACCCTAAAGACTCCACCAAAAACCTATTAGAAACAATAAAAAAATACAGTCAAGTTGTAGCATACAAAATCAATGTGCAAAAATACATGGCCTTCCTGTAAACTAACTATAAAACTTCAGAAAAAGAACTGGAAAAAAATTCCTTTTGCAATTGAATAAAGAATAAAATACCTAGGAATAAACTTAACAAAGAAAGTGAAAGACCTATATATACAGTGCTGAAAATTACAAAGCATATTTAAAAGAGATTGAAAAAAACACACAAAAAAAAACAGAAAAATATTTCATGTTCATGGATTGGAAGAATCAACATAGTTAAAATGACCATACTACCCAAAGCAATATAAAGATTTCATGCAATCCCCATAAAAATCCCAATGTCATTTTTTAAAGAAATAGAACAATAAATCTTTTTGTATGAAACCACAAAAGACCCCAAATAGCCAAGGTGATCCTGAGAAAAAAGGACAAAGCTAGAGGTATCATGTTACAGAGCTACAATAATCAAAACAGCATGGTATTGGCAGAGAAACAGACACACAGATCAATGGAACAGAATAGAGAGCACAGCTATAAAACCACATGTATATGGACATGTAATTTTCAACAAAGGAGCCAGAAGCACACAACGGAGTAAAGATAGTCTCTTTAATAAATGGTGCTGGGAAAACTGGAAAGCCACATGCAAATGAATGAAACTGGATTACAGTTTGACCCCCCCCCCATGTACAAAAATTAATTCAAAATGGATCAAAGACCTAAATATAAGATCCAAAACAATAAGTTACATAGAAGAAAATATATGTACCAAATCTATGGATCTTGGTCATAGAGAACATTTTATAAATTTGACCCCAAAGGCAGGGAAGTAAAGGTAAAAATAAATGAATGGGACTACATCAAACTAAAAAAGCTTCTGCACAGCAAAAGAAACCGACAACAAAACGAAGAGGCAGCCAACCAGATGGGAGATGATATTTGCAAACAGTAGCTCCAACAAAGGTTTATAGATTCTAAAATATATAAAGAACTCATAAAACAACACCAAACAACCCAATCAAAAAGTGGGCAGAGGTCCTGAAAATACACTTCCCCCAAGAAGACTTTTAAATGGCCAATAGATACATGAAAAGATGTTCAACCTCATTGACAATTATAGAAATCAAAACTACAGTGAGGTACTACCTCATACCTCTTAGAGTGGCCATTATCAAAAAGACAAGTAATAACAAGTGTTGGAGAGGTTGTGGAGAAAAGGGGAACCCTCATCCGCTGCTCGTGGGAGTGTAGACTGGTACAGCCACTATGGAAAGCAGTCTGGTGACTCCTCAAAAAATTGAGAATAGAGCTACCATACGATCCAGCAATTCCTCTCCTGGGTATACATTCTAAAACCTCAAAATCATGTATTTGCAAAGATATATGCACCCCTATGTTCATTGCCGCATTATTCATGGTGGCCAAGACATGAAACAACCAAAGCATTCCTCAATAGAGGACTGGATAAAGAAGATGTGGTACATAAACACATGGAATACTACTCAGCCATAAGAAGGGATGAAATAGTGCCACTTGCAACAGCATGGATGGACCTTGAGAACATTATGCTAAGTGAAATAAGTTAGTCAGAAAAAGCTAAAAACTATATGATTTCATTCATATGTGGGATATAGTAGTAAACCAGCAGTGTAGTGGTTGCCAGAGGAAAAAGGGTGTGGGGAGAATGGGGTCCTTAATACATGGTGACAGGAGAAGATTGACTGGGTAGTGAGCACATGGTGCAATATACAGATCTTGTAACATAGAAAACCACACCCAAAACCTCTTATGTTTATGTTGACCAATGTCACCCCAATAAATTAAATAAAATAATAGTAATAAATTCATGATCATTCTACTTGTTTCTGTTTGTCCCATCTGTACGTTTTTATCTTTTTTTCTGCTTTTTTGGTGAATTTTTATTTTTTTAATTCTCACCTGAGGATATTTTTCCATTGATTATTAGAGCACAGAAGAGAGAAGGAAAGACAGAAAGAAACACTGATGTGAAAGAAACAGCACTAGATTGCCTCCTCCTGCACACACCCTGACCAGGGCCTGGGCCTTGGAGGAACCTGCAACTGAGGTATATGACCTTGACCATAATCAAACCAAGGACCCTTTAGTCCACAGGCCAAAGCTCTATCCACTGAGCCAAATTGGCTAGGGCTGTTGAATTTTTAAATTCCATTTCATTTCAACTGTTGCTTTATTAGCTGTACCTCATATTAATTTCTTAGTGGTTGCTCCACAATTTACTATATGCTCCTTTAACTTATCATATTCTATCTTCAGTGAATATTATATCACATCACATCCTATATAATAATCCTATATAATAAAGTAGTAATATGCAAATTGACCATCACTCCAACACACAAGATGGCTGCCCTCATGTGGTCAAAGAAGGCCACCACAATATGGCCAGCAGGGAGGGGAGGAGGGAGGGAGGGCAGTTGGGGGGGACCAGGCCAGAGGGGAAGAGGAGTTGGGGGGGACCAGGCCAGCGGGGAAGAGGAGTTGGGGGCAACCAGGCAAGTGGGGGAGCGGAGTTGGGGGGTACCAGGCCTGTAGGGGAGGGCAGTTGGGGGTGACCAGACCTGCAGGGGAAGGCAGTTTGGGGCAACCAGGCCAGCAGAGGAGGGCAGTTGGGGGCAATCGGGCCAGCAGGGGAGCAGTTAGGCATCGATCAGGCTGGCAGGGGAGTGGTTATGGGTTGATCCAGCAGGCAGGCAGAAGCAGTTTGGGGCAATCAGGCAGGCAAGCAGGTGAGCTGTTGGGAGCCAGCAGTCCTGGATTGTGAGAGGGATGTCCAACTGCCCGTTTAAGGGTCCCAGATTGGAGAGGGTGCAGACTGGGCTGAGGGACAACCTCCCCCCACACACACACACACACACACACAAATTTCGTGCACCAGGCCTCTAGTATACTATAAGATCTCTGTAACATTATACTATTCCTTCCTCCTCCCACCTTCTGCATTATTGTTGTTATATATTTACATAAAATATAAACTCAATCATATATTGTTTTATTTTACTTTCAGAGTCAATTGCCTTTTGCAGAAATTTTTAAATGATAAAAGTAATCTTCTCTGTTCATCCACCTATTCATGGTTTTAGGTGGCTCAGACTTTGTGGAGGTGCCAGTTGTCACCCATTTTCATTTTCTGCACACCTGACCCATCTCTGGATCAGTCCTGAGCAACCTGTTGTTCAATGTCTGGAAATGGGGTGTGTGTGTGTGTGTGTGTGTGTGTGTGTGTGTGTGTGTGTGTGTGTAAACACGTCTTAGCAAATTTAAAAATACTGAAAAACCACCAAGTGTCTTTTCTACCACAATAGTATGAAAATAGAGAAGTCACTAAGAGGAGGAAAACTGAAAATTTCATTAAAACATGGAAATTAAAAAATTAAAGAGCACATTCCCGAACAACTGATGGGCCAAAGAAGAAGTTAAAAGGAAATTTAAAAAATATGCTGAGACAAACTGAAATGGAAACAACATACAAACACACATAGATACAGCAGAAGCAATTCTAAGAGGAAGATTATAATGATAGATGCAACATTAAGAAAGAAGAAAGATCTCCAATGAACAATTTAACTTTATATAGAGGAACCAGAAATAAAAAAACAAAGCCCAAAGTTAGCAGAGGAAGGAAATAGAGATCAGAAAATAGCAGAAAATATCAACAAAACTAAGAGCTGGTTTTTTTAAAAAAGATAAGCAAGCCCTAACCGGTTTGGTTCAGTAGAGAGAGCATCAGCCTGAGGACTCAAGGGTCCCACGTTTGATTCCAGTCAAGGGCATGTACCTTGGTTGCGGGCACATACCCAGTAGGGAGTGTGGAGGAGGCAGCTGATCGATGTTTCTCTCTCATCAATGTTTCTACCTCTCTATCCCTCTCCCTTCCTCTCTGTAAAAAAATCAATATAATATATTTTTTTTTAAAAAAAAAAAGATAAGCAAAATGTGAAAATCTTTTGTTACAGGATTCCAGGGCAGAAGGAATAGGAAAACAGACAGGAAAATTAAAACAAGGCCAAACAATGTGGGCAATTTGCAGCCAGCTTGTAACTAAAAAGCCAGTATCTTCCCCAGTCAAAGACAAAGCAAATGGTAAAACACACACACACACACACACACACACACACACACACACACACACCACCTCCCTAATGAGAAAATGCAGAAAGGAACAGGGAAAGGAGAAAGGAAAAAAGGGCTGCTTTACCCCCTAAGCAGGGAAGCCAGCAGTCTCAAGGTTTGGCAAGATAAAATTGCCAGCTGCTGGTTTGGCTTAGTAGATACTGCGTCCACCTATGGATTGAGGGGTTCCGGGTACAATTCCGGTCAAGAGTACCTGCCTGGGTTGCAGGAATGATCCCCAGTAAGGGGAATGCAGGAGGCAGCGGATCAATGATTATCTCTCATCATTGATGTTTCTATCTCTCTCCTACTCCCTTCCTCTCTGAAATCAATAAAAACATATTTTTACGGAGAGTGAGAATTAATCTATACCAAGAGAGTCTGCAGAGGAATTTTGAAGCCTAATGGACAAGAGGGTATATAACATCTCAGACCTCCACCCAACTTGCTCTTTAGACTAGCTGGGAGCCTGTCTGTGCTTCATAAGCCAGATATATAGGTTGGCTTGCTTTGGTTTTGGTTTGGTTTTGTTTTGTTTTTGTTTTTTCAAAAAAGGTGCATAAATTCACTTATATGAGAAGACAAGGATCGAGGTTGGGGACAGCACTCTCCCACTAGCTCAGGGGGCTGTGCTGTCCGATATCACCTCTCTGGTGTCGGTGACAGGTGGCTCTATAACACTTTAACTAGACTAAGCTTTTTAAAAAGAGAGAAGGCTCAAATAAATTCATAAATGAATGAGGACACATTACAACTGATATCACAAGAATACAAAGGATCATAAGAGACTAGTATGAACAAACATGGGTCAACAAATGGATAAACTAGAAGAAATGGGTAAAATCCCTAGAAACATACAACCTACCAAGATTGAGTCATAAATAAACAAAAAAATCTGAACAGACCAATAATGAGCAAGGAGATTGAAGCAGGAATCAAAAATCTGTCAACAAAGAAAAGCCCACACTATACAGTTTCACAAGTAAATTCTAGCAAACATTTGAAGAACAATTAATACCCATCCTTCTGAAACTCTTCCAAAAATTGAAGAGGAAGAAACACCTCCAAACTCATTTTATGAGACGAGGATAACCCTGATATCAAAACCAGACAAGGACGCTACAAAAAAAAAAAAGAAAATAAAACTATAGGCCAATTTCCCTGATGATTATAAAAGCAAAAACCCTCGCCAGCACCGGTTTGGCTCAGTGGATAGAGCGTCGGCCTGCGGGCTGAGGGGTCCCGAGTTCGATTCCGGTCAAGGACATGTACCTGGGTTGCGGGCACATCCCCAGTAGGAGATGTGTAGGAGGCAGCTGATTGATGTTTCTCTCTCATCGATGTTTCTAGCTCTCTATCCCTCTCCCTTCCTCTCTGTAAAAAAATCAATTAAATGTATTAAAAAAAAAAAAAAAAAGCAAAAACCCTCGACAAAATATTAGCAAACTGAACTCACCAGCACATTGAAAGGATAATGTGCTACCATCTAGTGGGATTTCAATAAGGGTGAATTTCCTGTTATTAGAATAAATCTGTACCTTGCTTTGGTGGGTGTCATTGTTAGATAGAACAAGGATCTTAAGGTCAGGGCAGCACTTACTAAATGCATCTTGCTAAGTGTTTAAATGCAGCACAGTGTTTTGCAGGCATAGCTGTAAGCAGGATGAGCTTGACAGGAACCCAACCCCACAAGTATAGCTACTGCGAAGTAGAAATCAATAACTGACCAAATTATTATTTGGTCACTAATTTTATACACTAATTGACCAAATAGTGTATAAAAGAAATGGCTCCATCAAACCCTAGAGGGAAGGTAGGGGAGGGTGGAGGTAAGGGGGCAAGAGCAATCAAAGGACTTGTATGCATGCATATAAGCTTAACCAACGGACAACAGGGGGGTGAGGGCACAAGGGGTGGGGGGGCTGTCTGGGGGTAATGGTGGGATAAGGACACATATGTAATAAAAAAATAAATAAAAAAAAAAATAAAAGCAATGGCTAAGCACCTCTTGGGGGAGACAGAGCTTTGGATGTGAATCCCTCATCTTCTTTACCCGCTGAAGGAAATAAAACTACCATATGACAACCAAGTCTTGTGCTTAAATAGAACATCCCAAGTGTGAAGCCCTTGAGTTCAGTATCATAAAACTTTAGTCACAAAGGTGTCTAAGGCCAAGACCAATTCAGAAATATAGGATCTGAGAGTTGCTGGTGAGTCAACAAGAGCTAGTACAGATGTCAAGAAAACAATACTTTCCTGCTGTGGATAACAAACACTCTTCAACTTGCAACAAATGAAGAAAATGCCATAGTGCAATGACTAAAATGACCCCATTTATGATGAGCTTGGCCTTGTAGCCAAATTCCTCTCAAGGCAATAATTTGCTTGTTGCTTCTTGCTATATGATCCTAAATTTAAGACAAAGCTTGGTGTGGAGTGCTAAAATACACAAATTTATTTCCAAAACAGTAGCCACTAATTTTACATACTTTTCTCGGTACCCAGATGGAAGGAGCTCAATGCAACTGTTAGCATGCACACCAGTACAAGGTTCTGCATTAGGCTAGCCTTTCCCTGCAGAAATTTTCAGACAAAGTATTTCCAATGGACTTGGTCACTTATCCAGCATTTGTTAGTGAAGTGCCCAGCGAGGAACCCATATTGGAACGACCTTTAGACTCAAAAACTCTGAGCAAAAAACAAGTCCCTGGTCTCAAGCCGCACCAGAAGCCACCTAGAATGTGAAACCACAAGAGCAAAGTATAAGCCAATCTCAAACCCAGTCACCTAGAAAACAAAGGACGGTAAGACCAAAAGCTGCAAAACAGGAAGCACAGCACAAAACCTCTTTTCTTGGCCAATATCATGAGATAGAGAATAAAATCAAGCATGAAAAAGAAACTGAAAGCAATCACACAACTGAGATAACTAGCAGCAGCCAGCAAACAGACAGGAAAGCCAATTGGAGAAAATTTAAAAAGAGACAGAGCTTTTCCTCCAGCTAGAAGATTTGAATTGAGTCATTTACTCATAGAAAAACAAAAGGATAGCAAAAATAAGCATAAATATGTCTTCTTCTTCTGTTGTTGTTGTTGTTGTTGTTGTTGTTGTTAATCCTCACCCAAGGATATTTTTTTCCATTTATTTTTAGAGAAAGTGGAAGGAAGGGCGAGAGACAGAAAGAAACATCTCATTTTGATTGGTTGCCTCCTGCATGTGCCCCTACCCAATGCCAGGGATCAAGCCTGCAACTGAGGTACATGCCCTTGACCAGAATCAAATCTGGGACCTTCAGTCCCAGAGCTAATGTTCTAACAATTGAGCAAAAACAGCTAGGGCAAATATATCTTCTTTTTAAACCTGATGGCCCAGCCAGTCTGGCTTAGTGGTTGAATGTCATCATATAAACCAGGTCAGGGTTCAATTCCCAGTCAGGCCACATGCCAGGGTTGTGGGCTCCCCGATAGGGGGCATGCAGTAGGAGGCATGCAGGAGGCAGCCATTCAAAAATTCTCTCTCATCATTGATAGTTTTATCTCTCTCCTCTCCATTCATCTCTGAAATCAATAAAAATATTTTTAATCTATATTGTTAAAGTATTACATAAGTTCTCCTTTATTTCTCATTAAGCTTTCCCATCTGCTCTCATGCCCCCACCCAGACCCTCACCACTCCATTATCTGTATCCACGGGTTATGCATATATGCATACAAGTTCATTGGTTGATCTCTTCCCACCCACCCTCTCCTGTCTTTTCTATGAGGTTCAACAGTCTGATCATGCTCCTATGTCTCTGGGTCTATTTTTGTTCATCAGTTTATTTTGTTCATTAAATTCCACATATGAGTGAGATCATGTGATACTTATCTTTTTTCTGACTGGCTTATTTCACTTAGCATAATACTCTCCAGGCCCATTCATGCTGCTGCAAATGGTAAAAGGTATTTCTTTTTTATTGCCAGGTAGTATTCCGTTGTGTAAATGTACTACAGTTTGTTTGTTTTTTTGTCCAATCATCTGCTGATGGGCACTTAGGCTGTTTCCAGATCTTAACTATTGTAAAATGTGCTGCTATGAATATAGGGGTGCAAAATTCTTTCTGATGAGCGTTTCTGGTTTCTTAGGATATATTCCTAGAAGTGGGATCACTGGGTCAAATGGGAGTTCCATTTTTAATTTTTTGAGGAAACTCCATACTGTTTTCCACAGTGGCTGCACCAGTCTGCATTCCTACCAGCAGTGTACAAGGGTTCCCTTTTCTCCACAACCTCGCCAACACTTGTTGGTTGATTTGTTGATGACAGCCATTCTGACAGGTGTGAGGTAATATCTCATTGTCATTTTGATTTGCATCTCTCAAATGATTAGTGACTTTGAACATTTTTTATATGTCTCTTGGCCTTTTGTATGTCCTCTTTTGAAAAGTATCTATTTAGGTCCGTTGCCCATTTTTTAATTGGATTGTTTGTCTTCCTTTTGTTAAGTTGTATGAGTTCCCTATATATTTTGGATATTAGCTCCTTATTGGATGTATAATTGGCAAATATGTTCTCCCATGCAATGGGCTCTTTTGTCATTTTGTTGATGGCTTCTTTTGCTATGTAGAAGCTTTTTATTTTGACGTAGTCCCATTTGTTTATTTTCTTCTTAGTTTCCATTGTCCTGGATGTATCGGTAAGCATATTGCTATAAGAGATGTCTGAGATTTTACTGCCTATGGTTTCTTCTAAGGTTTTTATGGTTTCACCTCTTACATTTAAGTCTTTTATCCATTTTGAGTTCATTCTTGCATATGGTGTAAGTTGGTGGTCTAGTTTCATTTTTTGCAGTATCTGTCCCATTTTCCCAACACCATTTATTGAAGAGACTGTCTCTGCTCCAATGTATAATCTTGCCTCCTTTGTCAAATATTAATTGAGTGTAACGGCTTGGGTCAATTTCTGGGTTCTCTGTTCTGTTCCATTGATCTACATGCCTGTTCTTGTGCCAGTACCAGGCTATTTTGAGCACAGTGACTTTGTAGTATAACTTGATATCTGGTATTATGATTCCTCCAACATTGTCCTTCTTTCTCAAGATAGCTGGGGCTATTTTTTGGTTCCATATAAATTTTTGGAGTCTTGGTTCTAGATCTGTGAACTATGCAGTTGGTATTTTAATAGAAATTGCATTGAATCTGTAGATTTCTTTGAGTAGTATGGACATTTTAATGATTTTGATTCTACCAATCCATGATTATAGTATATTCTCCCACTTCTTTATATATTCCTCTATCTCTTTTTTCAACATGCTGTGGAATTCAAAGTACACATCTTTTACCTCTTAGGTTAAGTTTATTCCTAAGTAAAATAATCTTAATTCCAAAAAAAAATCTTAATTAATTTTTGATACATTGGTAAATGGGATTGTTTAATTTGTTTTTTGTGGTTTGTTTGTTTTTTTTTTTTAGTTTCTCTTTTTGTCAATTCATTATTGGTGTATAAAAATGCTATGGATGTTTGGGTGTTAATTTTGTATCCTGCTACATTTCTTAATTCATTTATTAAATCCAACCATTTTTATGGAGTCTTTAGGGTTTTATATGTACAGTATCATGTCATCTGTGAATAATAAGAGTTTTACTTCCTCCTTTACAATTTGGATGCCTTTTATTTTTTCTTCTTGTCTGATCATTATGGTTAGGACTTCCAGTACTATGTTGAACAAAGGTAGTGAAAGAGGGCATCCCTGTCTTGTTCCTGTTCTTAGGGGAAATGGTTTTAGTTTTTCCCATTGAGTATAATGTTGGCTATAGGTTTATAATACCTGGCTTTTATTGTGTTGAGGTATGATCCCTCTATTCCCACTTTGCTGAGAGGTTTTATCAAAAAAGTGTTTTGGATTTTTCCAAACACTTTTTCTGCATCAATTGATATGATTATGTGACTTTTGTCTTGCAATCTGTTTATGTGCTGTATCACTTTTATAGATTTGTGAATATTGTACCAGCCTTGCCTCCCCAGAAAAACAACCACTTGGTCTTGGTCATGGTGTATGATCTCTTTAATATGTTGCTGGATCCAATTTGCTACAATTTTTTTTGAGGATTTTAGCATCTATGTTCATCACGGTCATTGCCCTTTAGTAGTCTTTCTTTGTAATATCTTTATCTGGGTTTGGAATTAAGGTAATGTTGGCCTCATAGAAAGAGCTTAGAAGTGTTCCTTCCTCTTGGATTTTTTTGGAATAGTTTGAGGAGTACAGATGTTATTTCTTCTTTGAATGTTTGCTAAAACTCCCCTGTGAAACCATCCAGATCAGGGCTTTGGTTTGCTGGGAGCTTTTTTAATTACTACTCCAATTTCATCAGTAGTTATTGACCTATTCAGCTGCCAGGGCTGACCAGCAGACCCTGAGCAATGGATGAATGATTACTCTGACAAACATTTCTGTGAAAGAGAGGGCTAAGGGGCTGCCTGGCTAGAAAAACCAAACAGCCCCATTCACCTGTCTCCTCAGGCTTTTATTGTAACAGTAGCTTGAACTAAAATTAACTATTAGATTCTATCAGTAGGGTAAGCATCCTTGAGAAGACACATGCATCTGCAATGCCCTTTAAGCAGGGATGTCTGAAGACTAAGCATAAAGATTCCAGTAAAGACCCAGGGTCTCAGACTTGTTTGGAAAAGTCAAGGCAGGGGCGGTTGTCTTTGGCCAACTTTCCCTGAAGGTCCTTTTGGAGTTTCCTCCTTAAAGACTTTTTAACCAAGTCCTGTACTTCCTCACATTCAGGTTTTCTTATTCTTCCAGATTGAGTTTTAGAAGGTTGTATTTTTCTAGGAATATGTCCATTTTATCCAGATGGTCCCGTATGTTGGAATAAAGTTGTTCATAGTATTTTTTAAGATCCTTTGTATTTCTGTGGGATCAGCTCTTACTTCATCTCTTTCATTTCTGATTTTTTTATTTGGGTCCTCTCTCTTTATTTCCTGGTGATTTGGGCTAGAGGTTCATCAATCTTGTTTATCCTTTCGAACAAGAAGCTCTTGGTTTTATTAATCTTTTGTATTGTTGTTTTGGTCTCTATGTCATTTATTTATGCTCTAATCTTAATTTCTGCCTTCCTTCTACTTACTCTGAGATTTATTTCTCTTTTTTTTGGGGGGGGGGGCGGTTATTTCTTGTTGTTCTATTTCTAATTATTTTAGTTGTAGATAATAACTTACTACCAGTTTTTCTTGTCTTTTGAGGTAAGCCTATAGTGCTATGAAATTCCCTCTCAGGATTGCTTTCGCTGTGTCCCGTAGATTTTGGGTTGTTGTGTGTTGACTTTCATTTGTTTCCAGAATGTTTTTTGTTTATTCTTTGATCTCTTTGTAAGCCATTCATTGTTTAATAGCGCACTATTTAGTCCCCATGTGTCTGATTGTTTTTGAGCATTTTTACTGTAGCTAATCTCTAATTTCATGCCATTGTGGTCTGAGAAGATGCTTGATATGATTTCAAACTTCTTGAATTTATAGAGACTTAGCTTGTGGTCTATCTTTGAAAATGTCCCATGTGCACTTGAGAAGAATGTACATTCTGTCACTTTGGGATGAAATGTTTTGAAAATGTCAATTAATTCCATCTGATCTAGTGTGTTATTTAAAATCGCTGTTTCCTTGTTGATTTTTTGTCTAGAAGATTTATTCAGTGATTTCAATGGTGTATTAAAGTCCCCTACTATGATTGTATTGTTGTTGATCTCTCCCTTGATGTCCTCCAGTTTTTTTATGTATTTGGATGCTCCTGTATTGGGTGCATATATATTTACCGGAGTTAAAGACTCTTGTTGTATGGATCCCTTTAGCATTATGAAGTGACCTTCCTTATATCTTATTATGGCCTTCATTTTGAGTTCTATTTTGTCATATATAAGTATTGCTACCCCCTTTTTTTTTCATTTCCACTTGCCTGAAAAAATTTTTGCCATCCTTCACTTTCAGTCTGTGTGAGTTCCTTGTTCTGAGATGGGTGTCTTATAGAGTGCATATATATATGGTTCATGTTTCCTTTTTGTTTTTGTTTTTTTGTTGTTAATCTTCACTGTGGAGGATATATTTCTATTGATCTTTTGGAGAGAGGGAAATACAGAGAGAAACATCGATGTGAGAGAATCACATTAATTGGTTGCCTCCTGCATGCACCCAGACCAGGGCTCAGGTGAGGGAGGAGCTTACAACTGAGGTACGTGCCCTTGACCAGAATCAAACCCAGGACCCTTTGGTCCCCAGGCTGACACTCTATCCACTGAGCCAAGCCAGCTAGGGTAGGTTATGTTTTCTTATCCATTCAGCTACCCTATGCCATTTGATTGGAGCATTTAATTCATTTACATTTAATATTATTGATTAGAGGCCCGATGTGTGAATTCATGCACAGGTGGGGTCCCTTGGCCTGGCCAGTGATCTGGGCTAATCAAAGCCATCTCTTCCAGTCCCGATTGGGGCCAATGGGGCCTGCTGGCAGGGGAAGGGACAATGGGAGGTTGACTGTGGGAGCAGACTGACTGCCAGGGGGAAGCTCCTGAATTGAGCATCTTCCCCCTGGTGGTCAGTGCATGTCATAGTGACCGGTCAACTGGTCGTTCAGTCGTTTGGCCAGTCAGTTGCTTAGGCATATATATATATATATATATATATATATATATATATATATTAGAGGCCTGTTGCACAAAGAGATTCGTGCAATAGGCCTTCCTTTCTGCTGGCTGCTGGCACCAGTTTTCCTCCGGCACCCAGGACCCAGGCTTTCACTCTGGCTGGGCTCTGGCCAGAGCCGGCCCAGGGGCTGTGAGGCATTCATTGCTCCACCAGCTCCGGGGCCATGAGGCTTTTGTTGCTCCACCGGCTCTGGAGCCATGAGGCTTTTGTTGCTCCACCGGTTCTGGGGTCGTGAGGCTTTCACTGCTCCGCCAGCCTTCGCTCCAGTGCTTGGAGCCTACCTATGCAAATTAACTGTCATCTTTGTTGGTGGTTAATTTGCATACTGCTCTGATTAGCCAATGGTGGGCTTAGCAAAGGTACAGTCAATTTAAATTTCTGTCTATTATTAAGTAAGATATATATATATATATATATATATATATATATATATATATATATATATATATATATATATTCTAGTGGCCTGGTGCATGAAATTCATGCATGGGGGGGCGGGGTGTCCCTCAGCCTGGCCTGCACCTTCTCCAATCTGGGACCCCTGGGGAATCGGGCCTAAACCAGCAGTCGGACATTCCTTTCACAATCTGGGATGGCTGGCTCCTAACCACTGGCTCCTGCCTGCCTGTCTGCCTGCCTGCCTGATTGCCCCTAACTGCTCCTGCCTGCCAGCCTGATCGCTCCCAACTGCCCTCCCCTGCCAACCTGATCACCCACAACAGCCCTCCCCTGATGGCCCGATTGCTGACAACTACCCTCCCCTGCTGATCCGATTGCCCACAACTTCCCTCCTCTCCTATGACCCACCTCCTCCTCCAGGACCTGCCTCCTCCACGCAAGGCAGCAGAGATGCCAGGACCAGCCTCCTCCATGCCATGTGGAGCCGCAGGACCCCAAGGCCTCACCATGCAGAGCAGCCACCAGGCCCCACCTCCACTGTGCATGTGGCCGTCTTGTGGCGGCCATCTTGTGACAACGTTGTGCGCAAGGGTCACCTAGGCTTTTATTATTATAGACTAGAGGCCCGGTGCACAAAAATTTGTGCACTCGGGGGAGTGGGGGGGTCCCTCAGCCCAGCCTGTGCCCTATCACAGTCTGGGACCCCTCGGGAGATAACAACCTGCTGGCTTAGGCCTGCTCCCGGGTGGCAAGGGCAGGCCCAACACCTAGATGCAGCCCCTGGTCGGGCTCAGAGCAGGGCCGATTAGGGGGTTGGGGCACCGCCCCCTGTCACACTCAAGGCAGGGTCGATGGGGAGGTTGCGGCACCACCCCCTGTCACGCACAGAGCAGGGCCAATCAGGGGATTGGGGCGCTGTCTCCTGTCACGCACAGAATAGGGCCGATAGGGGAGTTGGGGCACTGCCCCCTGTCAAACTCAGGGCAGGGTAGATCAGGGGGTTGGGGAGCTCCCCCGTGTCATGCACAGAGTAGGGCCGATAAGGGGGTTGGGGCGCCTTCCCCTGTCACTCACAGAATAGGGCCGATAGGGGAGTTGGGGCACTGCCCCCTGTCACACTCAGGGCAGGGCAGATCAGGGGGTTGGGGCGCTGCCCTCTATCACCCACAGAGCAGGGCCGATCATGGGGTTGGGGCGCCGCCACTGTCACACTCAGGGAAGGGCCGATGGGGAGGTTATGGCTCTACCCCATCACACACAGAGCAGGGCCTGTGGGGGGTGGGGAGGGGGGGTTGAGGTGCCGCACCCTGTCACACACAGAGCAGGGCCGATCAGGGGGTTTGGGTGCTGCCCCCTGTCATGCTGATCCTGGTGCCGGGAGGCCTCTCGGCTCCACTGATACCGGTGCTAGGAGGCCTTGCGGCTCTGCTGATCCCCTTCTGGGAGGCATATTACCCTTTTACTATATAGGATAGAGGCCTGGTGCACGGGTGGGGCTGGATGGTTTGCCCTGAAGGGTGTCCTGGATCAGGATGGGGGTCCCCAATGGGGTGCCTAGCCAGCCTGGGTGAGGGGATGACGGCTGTTTGCAGTTGGTCACACACCCTCCAGGGTGGGGGTCCCCACTGGGGTGCCTGGCCAACCTGGGTGAGGGGTTGAGGGCTGTTTTCAGGCCGACTGAAGCTCCCAACCACTCCTTTTTTTCTTTTATTCTGGGCCAGCTTTAGCTCTGGCTCCAGCTTTGAGGCCTCTGCTGCTGAAAGAGGTTCTATAATTGAAACAATGTATAACTCCAGCTCTGAGATCCCAGGCTCACTGAAAGCAGGTTTCTGGGGTTTTGTTTAGCTTCTATATTTGTTACAATGTTTCTTAAACTGCAAGCTCAGAGGCCTGCAGCAGCAGGCAGGAAACGTTGGAGTCCTCCGTCACTGAAGCAAGCAAGCCTCATGTTAGTTTCAAGCTGCCTGGCTGCCAGCCGCCATCTTGGCTGGCAGTTAATTTGTATATCTCGCTGATTAGCCAATGGGAAGAGTAGCGGTCGTACGCTAATTACCATGTTTCTCTTTTATTAGATAAGATAGTTATTGTTGTTGCCATTTTTATTCTTTCTGCCTCTGTTCCTTTTTACCTTTCTATTTCTTCTTTTTACAACAGTCCCTTTGGCATTTTTTGAGTTACTGGTTTGGTGGTAATAAATGCCCTTAGCCTTTTTTGTCTGCAAAGCTCCTAATTTCACCTTCAATTTTTAATGATAGCCTTGTAGATAGAGTAATCTTGGATTTAGTCCCTTGCTTTTCATCACTTTGTATATTTCATGCTATTGCCTTCTGGTCTGATGTGTTTCTGTTGAGAAATCAGTTGATAGTCTAATAGGAGATCCATGGTAGGTAATTTTCTGTCTCTCTCTTGCAGCCTTTAAGATTCTTTCTTTGTCTTTTAAGTTTGCCAATTTAATTATGATGTGTCTTGGTGTAGATCTTTTGGGGTTAGTCTTGATTGGGACTCTGTGCTTCTTAGACTTGTGTGACTTTTTTCTTCCCCAAATCAGGGAATTTTTCTATCATTATTTCTTCAAACAGGTTTTCTCTTCCTTGCTCAGCCTCCTCTCCTTTTGGCATCCCTATTATGCAGATGTTTTTTCATTTCATACTGTCCCAGATTTCCCTTAGACTCTCTTTCTGCTTTTTAATTGTTTTCCAGTTGCTGCTCTGTTTGGGTGGGTTTTTTTTCTACCTTGTCTTCTAACTCACTGATTCAGTCCTCAATTTCTAGTCTACTGTTGAAACCTTCCATGTGTTCTTTATTAAAGTTATGTCATTCTTCATTTCCCCTTGATTCTTACTCATGTTGGTGTATTTATCATTCAGTTCCTTATAATTCTCATTAAGTTGCATGTAATTCTCATCCAGACATTTGACATCCTTATAACCATTGCTCTGAATTTTTTCTCTGACAAATTACTTGCCTCCATTTCATTTAGTTCCTTTACTAGTGCTTCCTCTTTTTCTTTCATTTGGGGGTTGTCTGTCTCCACATTTTTGCTGATCCTTTGTATTTGTTTCTATGTATTAGATCAAACTGCTATGCCACCCAGATTTTTTGGGTTTGGCTATGTATTAGATATTTTGTGGATCCAGTAGTGCAGTCTCTCAGGTCTCCTGGGCTATGTTCTAGGAAGGCCTCCTAATTGAGATATTTGGATTATCCTGTTATGGTTGTGTCTTGAATGGTCTTGTCCCATTAATGGATGGTCTCCTCTCAAGGTGTCTAATTATGTGGCTCGCTCCCTGCCACATCATGCCAGCCATTGTGCAGGCACTGACCATACAGCACAATATACAACAAGACAAGACACAACACAGAAGGAACAGAACATGAATGTACATAAGACCCCTAATGCCCCAACAAAAGTGACCACCAGAGAAAAGGAATTAGGAAAGAGAAAAGAGAATAAGAATGATGGGAGGGGGAGAAAGAAATCTAAGGAGAAAACACAACAAAAAAAAAAATAAACCAAAAAGCACTAACAAAAAACATCCAGAAAAAGTGGGAGCAGAATTTGTAGATGCAGAGATTAAATTAAAAAAGTAACATTAAAGAATTAGAAGAAAAAAAAGAATTAGAAGAGTAGGAGAAGGATCACAGTTTAGAATAAAGGAGGGAGAGAAGAAATGAGAAGACAAGAAAGAAAGAAATTTGAAAAGAGTAGAGGAGAGAGCAGATAGGCCTAAATTTAGGAAGTGAAACAATTTAAGAAATAAGGATAGAAGAAAAGAGAAAGAAGAGAGAAAAATATATAAATTTAGTAGTAAAAAAAGTAAAGAGAAAGAGAAATTGAGTAACAGCAGGAAAGAGAAAATTAGGTATATGAACAAAACAACAGACTAGAATAATAACAAATCAATAAAGCAGATAGATAAGGAAGATCAATTTTAAAATAGGGAGGAAAAGAAAGGAAAGAGGAGAAACTAAAAAGGAGAAAGGAGAGGAAAAGGGGGAGGGATAAAAAGAGAAAAGAGGAAGAAAAAAGTGCAAAAGATAAACAATGAAAATTTTTTTAAATGAAGTGAAGTGTCATTCACTTCAGCCAAGTTTTAATGCCCCGTGGGAGCTGGCATTAGTGGGGGAATAGGACCCCACTCTTCTGTTCTGTCTGCCAATTTTGGACTTCCTGGTAGGTACTTAGGTGCTAATCACTGTCAGGCACTGTCCTTTGGTTTTTAGCATCCTACTTGAAGCTTGTGTCTGTCTTCACACGTCCTGGCTTCAAGCAGAAGGAGCTAATCTGCCCTCTTTGCCTGTCTACCAGCTGTCAATCTTAATCACTCAAGAGTCTGTTTCTAACAGGGCTTTAGGTGGGGTTGGTGCTGTTTCACTTGCAGGGAATATAATGGGTGTTTTTCCTGTCCCAGCCTACTCCTCCATGAGTAGCCCAAAATATTACTCTGCCCTTGGATGGACAGAGATCCTTGTATAGAGACCAATGGAGTCAGCTGTGACCTTGGAGTTTTTATCAGTCTGGTTCCTAGAGTAGTGGGGTGGGTGGCCCCTCCTCCACTGAGGGCTCTTTGGGACTGTTCAGACCCATAAACTTGGCCTCAGCCTTTGTTTCTTCAGTAAAGCTCAAAATGCAAGGTGTGGCAGGCTATATCACCTGCCCTGAGGCTACTGGGAGGAGGTATCTCCTCAAAGGGAAAATGGCAGTTTCAGTTTGGAAGCATATGAATGACCCAATGCAGGACTCCTGGCTACTGCTTTTCCAAGTCTCCCTGCCCTGCTTCCCACCCCTGCCTGTCCTCAGGCACCTCAAGTCCAAGCATCCCTTCCTTCACCAATACTCTGTGTGTGTAGTTGCAACTGAAAAGTCCTGTGCTCTGGGTTTAGAGATTTTTTTTAAGGCAATTGAAACTGCAGTTCTCTATCCCACCGGCTCTGGTCTTCCAGATCTAGACTCCACTGCCACCAGCAGTCTTGCTACCTTTCATAGCTGCTTGGATGATACGGTCGCTGCATGTTGTGGCCATGTACACAGCCACAGCCACCACCACTGCTGTGGGCAGGTGTGTGTGCTCCCAGAAGAGTTCTCCCAGAAGCTCAGGTCCCTCCTCTAGGGGCAACCCCCCTCTTGCAATCTACAGGTGCCTTCTGTTCTTCCCTGTTATAAGTCACCTCCTCAGCTGAACCACAATTGGAAATTCCAGGTGAATGTTCTCCAATTTAGTTGTATTTCCAGGCTGGCCCTGGGATGAGATACCTGAAAGGTCTGCCTATTCAGCAGCCATTTTCTCCTTCCTTCTTATATATCTTTGAAGGATACTGACCTCGTGGAATGAATGGTGAAGTACTTCCTTCTCTCCTGGTTTTTGAAATTGTCTGTAATGTATTGGTGTTAATTCCTTAAATGTTTAGTAGAATTCATGAGTGAAGCCATCTGGTATTGGGCTTTTCTTTGGTGGTAGTTTGTTGTTGTTTTTTTAATATAACCTCTTTATTTGTTATAGGTAAATTCAGATTTTATTTCTTCTTGAGTCACTTTCAGTAGTTTGTGTCCTTCTAAGAATCTAATGTACAGTGTAAAAAATCAAAAGAAGAAAAGAAAATTTGGTTTTCTGCACAGTTAGCTGACAGCCTCCAGCTGTGACACTGTCAGAACCCACCTTAGCTTTTGAGCAGAAGCCATGCCCTTCCCAGGCCCAGCTCAGCAGAGCTCCTAACATCTGTCCAAGCAAGACGTGGCTAAGGATCAGTCTTTGCCCCAGAACCTTCTACTGCACAGACATAGGTTTTGTCAAATCTGGGATCTCTTTGTCCAACCCAGCTACTTCTTCTCATTCCTTTTCAAATGTCAGATCTGCAGTGAGATCTGAGGCTTCCTGTGCCCCATGGAGCAGCAGCACCTGGTAGCCCAGAGCCTGGCAGGCCCAGTGTGGAGTGCCAGAGACTAGGGTACCAGGTAGCCTAGTCCTGTTCAGCATGCTGCTTGCCAGGCTCACACGGAAGCCAGAACCCACAGGACAGGCCTAAAAATTCAGGTAACCTGGCCAGAGAAGAACCTGCAGCTGAGCAGAAACTAAAACTTCCTGCCACAGGAATCCTGTGACTTCAGACAGAAATTTAACGACACAGAAAACAGAACACTATCAACTTTGCAAAGGCCCAAAGTCCACTTAAGTTTTCAAGTCTCCCTTTGGCCAGAGGTGCATGGTTTTAAAATAAATTTGTCTAACTTTAAAATGTCCTAAAGTGTTTTAGTAGTCTTCATGCATCTTTTCTCTCTTGAAAAATAGTAAAATTGTTGGTAGATTTTAGTAGAAAATGGATTCATGGCAAAGAGAAAGCAATCATTTTTATTTTTAGAATTTTTTATAAATTTAGACACTGTCTTCTTCCATTAGGGCAGATAGAAAGAAACGAAAGAAAGGAAATGCCATGGTCTAGGTGGCTTATAAAAAACAGAAATGCGTCTTCCAGTCTGCAGGTTAGAAGTCCAGGATCAGGTTGCTGCATAGTTAGGTTCCAGTGAGGGCTCTCCTGGGGAATGACAACTTTCATTTGTGTCCTCAGTGGAAGGGACAAGCCAGCTCTCTAGGCCTTCCTTACAAGGGTACTTGCAGCAGGCAAAGATCAAACAGTAATTAACATACAAATTCGAGAAGTCCTTAGAAGGCTAATGGACTTTGATATTTCAGCAAGGACTGAAAATCTACATATTACCTGTTGCTGGCTGAATGGCTGAAGGAAATACCCTAACCTGATAACCCTTTTATTGTTTACCAAACTTTACCTTTGATATGTCTGTTTTCTTTGCTAAAGGGCAAATGTGTATTCCAATAAATAAAAAGGCTATGGGTCTGGAGATTCAGGGAGCCACTCTACTAGAGAGTGAGCTTCCATCTGGCCCCTGCATGTATTCTAAAGTTATATTTCTTGTCTAGTATATCTATTTATGCACAGCCCCTTCTCCAGATCCTGAATCCTTGCTGCCAGAGTCACAATTGTTTTCTCTTTGCCATTAATCCATTTCCTGCACTGATCTCAGCCATGAGGAACCTCCTAATGCCATCTCCTTTGGCATTAGGTTTCCAACTTTTGACTATTGAGAGGACACAAACATTGAGGCCACACAGAGACTGGCCCACCTTAGTATTTTTTTCAGGACTTACAAAGGGTAGGTATTTCCCTTTGTAATCCTTATAGATTTTTATTCTCGTCCATGATAGAAATGTCAGGGTCATGCATGACAATGTTGACTTCTGATACATTGGTTTATTTACTACTACAATGATTTACTACCAAAAAGATAGATGAAACAATATTGAAAGTAACATTGTTTCCAATTTTCTGGCATGCATTATGGTTCACGTCTTTCCAAAATGAAGTAGGATTTGGGGAAAATCACATGAAATGTCTTCTATCTGGGTTCTTATGCAAAAGAAAAAATGAGACCCTTTCTGCTCTTGGAGATGCAAGTGAGTGACTGGTGCTTTGACAGAAGTTTCAGCACCAAGGCGAGGCTGGTGTGGGCATACCATCAGGTTTGACAGGGGATGGGTCAGCCCATGAAAGTTCTTCAGTCCAGATCATTGGAGAACCAGATGACATCCTTAGGATTTGAAACAAAGAAAGAAAGAAAAGAAAGAAAAAGAGAAAGAAAGAAAGAAAGAAAGAAAGAAAGAAAGAAAGAAGAAAGAAGAGAGAGAAGAAAGAGAGAGAGAAAGAAAGAGAGAGAGAGAGAGAGAAAGAGAGAGAGAGAAAGAAAGAAAGAAAGAAAGAAAGAAAGAAAGAAAGAAAGAAAGAAAGAGAGAGAGAAGAAAGAAAGAGAGAAAGAAAGAAAGAAGAAAAAGAGAAAGAAAGAAAGAAAGAAGAGAGAGAAAGAGAGAGAGAGAGAGAAAGAAAGAAAGAAGAGAGAGAGAAGAAAGAAAGAAAGAGAGAGAAAGAAAGAAGAAAAAGAGAAAGAAAGAAAGGAAGAAAGAAAGAAAGAAAGAAAGAAAGAAAGAAAGAAAGAAGAAAGAAAGAAGAAAGAAAAATAGAGATTTCTTTATTTCTATTTCTGAATGTGACAGAACATTTTAAATTAAATCATTGTCTTCATACCAGCCAAACAGAGGATGGGACTATGTGCCTGGCTTTAAGGTCAAATGGGGTTAACGGCCCAGGGAGGTTCGAGGTAGGTTGCTGGGTTAGGGTGGGCTGCAGTGAGGGGCTCTGTGAAGAATGGCTAGAAATATGTCCATTGTTAATTCCTGCTTTTAACATCCTAGGCAGTTATGCCAGTCCATGCAGGGCCTCCACACCTGGGAAGGGTTCCTTTGACAACCTGAGGGGCCCAGGGAGGAGCCAACATGTTGGGGACGGACAATTCTTAATATTTTATGATGAAAACAGCCTCATGAGATATAAGGGATAATTATCATTAACTTCCTTTGATTTGAACAGGAAAATTACCTACTGAGTTAAGCAATTTCCTAAGGACAAAATCAGAATTAGAACTTATTTTTCTTACTGGGTATTTTCAACAGTCCAAGCTTTCTATCCACTGTAAACTGCTCTCTACTCACCTGTTTACCCATTTTCTACTACATATATGTCCTTGAATATCATTACTTAATTCTTTGATACTATGGTTACATCATTATACTAAGACAAAATAAACTATTTTGATCAAGTCCAAAAAGAAATGGCATGGTTTAAAATATTTGATATTTTTTTAAATTAAGACATTTTATGATGGAGTTGAGAATGAACATGGTTATGTTGAATTAACGGAATTCCAAGAGCATTTTGAATTGTACCTCACTAAATTTTCCTGTTTCAGTCTCATGTAACTAAGATTCTATGTTAGGTCTAAAAATGTACATGGGCCCCAGAGATCAAATTCTATTGTGAAGAAACATCTTGGCAAAATAGGATTTTTAAAGTCTCCAAATAATCAACAGCTACAGAACTAAGTTTATCAGAACTTTAGCTCTGGAGAGCTCATGTCTTTTCAGTACACTTGACAATACAAAGATAACAGTCCCTCTCTGTTTAAATTGTTGAGTTTTTCAATATTTTGGCATTTGCTTACTGATAGAAAGTTCTCAGACAGCTACCATCAGGGGATGGCAATTGCACAAAGAGTGACATGAAATTCCCAGTTGTTTGTCAGTTGTTTTAGGAAGACAAGTCAAGTTTGGATGCTTCATGATTATTACTGTGAAAAATCTATATATATAAAGAGCCAGGATTTGTAACATCTATAACAACCAATGCTCAACCAAACACCAGAAGTCAGTGCTGGGTTACCATGGTGACCCAGCACTGACTACAGCCCAAGCGGTGAAGAGACCCAACACTGACTTCCAAGGGGGCTGTGGATCAGGCCCAGAGAGAGGCTTGCAGAGAGAGAGGCAGGGTCTGATCCACAGCCTCTATGGCAGGTGTTGATCAGTCGTTGCCTCTCTTTCACTTAGGGTTCACCAGCAGCTGTGCCTGTTTCTCTCTGGGCCACCTGGGGGCTGCTGATCAGTCCCACCTCTTTGACCAGGCCCAGAGATAGGCCCACAGATGCTGACTGACATAGAAACCGACCAATCAGAACCAAATCTGGGTGAAGTGACAGGAGCCAATGGCAACCAAGGAGGTGGAGCTTTAGATGCTGACTGGCATAGAAACTGACCAATCAGAACCAAATCTGGGTGAAATTCGAAGACAGAAGCTAAGGAGGGGGCTGGGGAGGGGTTTTAAGGGCAACAGCTGTTTGGTGTAAGGTGTAAGAAAGCGGTTCAATTTTTTAATGACTACTTTGGCAGCATAGTGCATATGGCTGGCTATCAGTCCAGATATAAGGATTATGTATTTTTGTCTGCCAAGAGCAACTCCACCTGCTGAAAAAGGATTCCCCCGAAACACACACTTAAGCATTTCTATCCTATATAATCTATCTATACTAATAAAAAATTAATATGCTAATTAGACTGGATCAACTGGCCTACTTCCAGACGTCCAACTTCCTTTCAGACAAAGCCATGGTGGTGAGGGCTGAGGCAGAGGCAGTTAGGGCCACTCAGGCCAGCAGGGGAGGGAAGGTGGGGTCAAGATCAGGCTGGCAGGGGAGTGTGGTTAGGGGCAAGATCAGGCCAGCAGGCAGAGGCAGTTGGGGGTGAGATCAGGCTGGCAGGGAGGGAAGCTAGGGGTGAACAGGTAGGCAGACAGAGGCAGTTAGAGGCTATCAGGCAGGCAGGCAGGTGAATGGTTAGAAGCCAGCAGTCCCAGATTGTGACAGGGATATCTGATCTCCACAAATCGGGTCTAAACCAGTCGGACATCCCCCAAGTGGTCCCTGATTGGAGAGGCTGTGGGATGGGCTGAGGGAACCCCAGTGCACGAATTTCGTGCACCAGACCACTAGTATTATTATAATAATGATGGCAGGTGTTTATATAAACTGCAAAGAGGGGTACTAAATGTCATATGACATCCACAATCTGATTCTCACACTGTGCTCTCAATAATTTGAAGCATATATTCTTAGAGAGGCTTAACAGTTTCTCCTCATGGTCAGTAGCATTTCTTTAGTGATTTTCTTTTTCAGATACTTTGATTCTGACCTTTCCATCTTTGTACCCATTAGATAACACAGTGCCTGGCATGTAAAATGGGATCAGCAAGTGTGTGGGAAATGAATGGTGACGTTGACCTTCCCATACCCCTCTATATATGAGGCTCCTAGTTACGGACTTCTGACCATTGTCTGAACTTTCTAGCACCGGCATCGTCTTCTTATAAAATAGCTGCAATCCACCATTCCATCTAGTAAAGTGTTCTTTCAGGCTGTGGTTGACAGGACTTTTTCCTCCTGAGTACAAGGTTAGGCACTATGACCTCACCTGTGTAAATCCTTGGTGCTATAAATCAATTTCTTGTTTAATAATCAGTATAAAAGAGCACCTATAAGAAAAGCTTCCTTGATTTGCAAATATTCCAAATAAAACTATTGGAATTGACCAACAGAATGTGGGAGCCTAAGCCCATATTGTGTTCTCCATCTATCTTTGCAAGGTAATTGTTCTGTGTTCACTGCTCCAGCCTAAAATGTGTGGTCAGTTGACAAATAAAGGAACGACAGCCCTGCTCCCGTTGCCCATACATAACACTCCAGTCCTTATGAGCCCAATGGGATGCTCTGTCCAATGGCAGAGAGGGGGCAGCCAGCACCTGTGGGTGGGGAGCCCATCAAAGTCATGTCCTTAGAGTTGGTCTTCCAGGCCCTCTGTGGACCAGCGCTGCCTATCTGTACATAGTGAGCAGGAACAGTCTAGAAGCAGAGCCTGGAGCAGGGCATGGGGAGCAGGGCTAGGCAGGTGTTCCTGGGAAGGGTGCTGAGGAGAGTGTTGGGAGGTGGGGGGGCCCATGGGAACTCCTGTGTCAAGGGGCTGTTTTTGATGGGGGAGGGGTCCCGTCACTGCCTTCATAGCCTCTTCCTCCACATATCGCTTATTTTAACAAATCATAAAAAGGAAATGGGAGGTGCCTGGCAGCTGGCAGGCTCTGACTGGAAGCGTCCCATAAGGGGACAAGCACGCGGCCCCTCACTGGTTGCTGGGTTCTGTTTACAGCAGTTTCCACCCATCCGGAGGACCTGCTCCTGGCTGCGGGGCCCCACGCCTTTCTTCTTCATTCACAGCAGCTGTGCCTGGAACATTCGACCTCCAGACCACTCTAGTTTAACTACATCCGCCTGGCTTCCTCTGAGTCCACTGCCTGCAAGAGCTCATACTTCTCCAGGCCACCCAGTACCTTCCCCAGGCCGCCCAGCGCCCGCTGGCTGCACCCCACCAGGTAAGGGGAGGCAGGAGAGGGTATGGACACCCTGGGAGTCTGAGATCCCAAAGCCTAGTCAGAGCCACTCATTGCTCCTGTGACCTCACACAGGTTACCCTACTTCTGGGCTCACCTTTGAGCGAGATGGGACTATGAGGGCGGTTTGGGGCAAAACCGGGTGTATAGTGGGGCAAACAGACCTGGGAACCACTCGCCCTGAGCCCACAACCCAGCACATTCCACAGCACTTGGAGCTTTCCAGCTAATTGCCTACTGCCTATTGGACCCTCTTGGAGTCTCACAAGGTTTCACAGCTGCAGGAATACTCTCATCCCACTTGATAGATGAAAAAACTGAGCCTCCTCAGGTGCCCCGCTTGGGGACAGGGGGTATGCTTCTCAGTTTCTCTCTCTTAACTTCTTAACCTCGCCCCACTGTGTACCTGCTCCACAGGAGACCCCTGAGTACAAATTGTCTCATGACTTTGTCTTTCTGGAAGCCACTCCATTCTCCCCCAATAACACACACCTTTCCTCTGACATGACGTAGGACCCGGCTGCATGGTGAACAGACTCATATTCAGGCAGAAGGACAATCCCTCTGTCTGCTGAACCTTATGTGACAGATGTATCCAGAAATCACAAGAACTAAACTACAAAACAGGGGAAATATAATGCCAAAAAATATGGGGACTATGGCAGATGACTGAAGGAGACACTTATGAATGGCAGATAAGAAATAGTTTGATTTTCCTAAAACAAGCAGGAGGGAGTCTGCTTTCTCATGGTTTGATACAATAGGGTATCATCATGATAAAATCAGGCGCTTGTAATTTTAAAATCATTATAAAATGAAGGTACATTATATTCATTTCTTACAACCCCCTGCCTGAACTAGATCCTCCTATTGTCCTGCTAATGCTGTTGCAACTTCAGCTTGCACACTGCCTGCCACTCTCTGATGATACCTGGCCCCATTTTGGAGATTACAATTTTCCTTTTAGAGAAGGAATCTGCCTCCATTCTTGATCCTCACATTCTTGCCTACTCTGACACCTTTGCCTGCTCCAAGATTGACCTGCACCTGATTCCTGCAGGTCAGCCATGCTTCCCCTAGTCTTCTCCTAGGCTTTATTCAGTTCTGTTAATATTTTGTCTGTGACTCGTTTTAGCATCTACATCAATATCTTTTGTCACTCTCCCAGGACACTTTGTTATTTGATAATTTCTGCCTAAAAGCTCATTCCCCTGTGGACACATATCTCCTCTGCCGCCTGACACATTCAGAAGACGGTCCAGGAGAATGACCACCCTGCCTCTTGGCTAATGCTACCTGAGTTTGATTGACTTTCTGTGTCAGGCACGCTGCTCCATTTGTTTCACACTAATACTCAAGTCAGTAAAACACCAGATTGGTTTACACTGAAATGCTTCAATTCAGAGCAGCTCCTGCCCCCTGCAGT
This sequence comes from Myotis myotis, assembly GCF_014108235.1. Classification (NCBI taxonomy): domain Eukaryota; kingdom Metazoa; phylum Chordata; class Mammalia; order Chiroptera; family Vespertilionidae; genus Myotis; species Myotis myotis. Next base: position 4,685,050 of record NW_023416330.1, on the reverse strand, counting down.
TTTCTCTTCGAATAATTTTTTCTTGGAAAAGCATGGATTTTACAATACAAATGTCTCTGTGGGTTAGGGGGAAGGCTTCCAGCTTGTCAGCCTCAGTTTATGTCCTGACCATGGACAACCGCATTGTATGTGGAGTCCAAGAGACTGTGAACTTATTTGGATTAATCTTCTTTCCTCCTGTGGAACCAAGGAGAATTGGCTGGCAAAAGGAGCTGGTTTTCAGTTTTAGCTACAAGACAATTGTGTGACCTTGGGCCGGTCATTTGTTACTCAGTTTCCTAATATTTTAATCAAAATTTTAAACCTATATTAATTTAGGAAAAGAATAAAAAATGGACAGGAAAGAACTTATAAAGTTATAAGTGGCCACCCAGAGGGTTATTACAATGAAGAAGTTCACCATCAACATGGTCACCACTGTCATCGTCTTTGCCACAGCGATAGATTGATTCAAACATATTTTCTGAGGTTTCCAAACCTCACAGAAGGTCATTTAAAGTAGAAAATGTGTCATAGAATTGGAGCAGGTTTAGCAAGAGCCAGAGTATAATTTCCCAGAGTCAAGGACAGTGTATAAGAGCGGGTGGTGAGGAAATGCTCTTCTCTGGGCTTATGAGAGCGAGGGCAGAAGGGGGAGGAAAGGGAAAAAGAAAGGAGGAAAGGAAGGAAGGAAGGTTCACATCTGATGATGTGAAAATGGGTGGTTTTCCTAAGGAGGCCCAAAAAATCACTAAGTGAATAGAAAAACATGCAAGCATTCTTTCTATATAACAGAAGCAACCTGAATAGCAAACAGACTACACCCTTTTTTAATTCAGTGGTAACCAGTAAAATGCAAGTGTAAATAGTTGAAGACCCTTATGTATGCCCATAAGGGTGATAAAAAAATATATATATTAAAAGTGGAAAATCGCGAAGTGCAAGTGCAGATTGGAGACTTCTCACACAGGGCTGGTATCAGTGAGAATTTGCACGGTGCTCTTGAGTCATACTGACAATATCTAGTTAGGTGGGAGCTGTCTATCCCAGGTCAATTGTTGCACAGAGATATGTAGTTAGTGGGGATTATTTTGCAGCAAGAATGTATGTGAGACAGCTCAAATATTTGTTAATAAAGTGGCTCAGTTTGCTGAGCATTTTCCCATTCACCAAAAGGTTGAAGGTTCAATTCCCTGTCAGGGCACATACCTGGGTTCAATCTCTGGTTGGGGCATGTTCGGGAGGCAGCTGATCAATGTTTCTCTCTCACATCAATTTATCTCTTTCTCTTTTAAATCAATAAAAACACATATTTAAAAAAGTAACTGGTCCTATCTGGTTTTGCCCAATGGATAGAGTGTTGGCCTGAAGGGTCCCGGGTTTGATTCCAGTCAAGGGCACATGCCCGGTGTTACAGGCCTGATCCCCAGTGCCAATTTCTGTTTAAATCTACTGAGACGCAAAATGGTGATCACTGGGAGACAAGGACCTCAGAGCCAGCCAGAAAAAACAGTTGATTAAACATTGAGCAGGAAGTGAGTTGTTCTTGAATTTGTACTCAGTGTTGATGCTTTCTCTTCAGCCATGGCACCCCTTTCTCTCCACCAACTAACTGCTCAGAGGGCTAATCACAAACTTGCTAGAACAGAGAAAGAAATTGCCTTGCTGCAAATGACATTGGCTTGTTTGAAGTAATGAGAATTTTTAGTGCCCAACACGCTGTGTCACATGGGTATCCAGTGGCCAAGAGGAAAAGTACAGTGCGCCTTCCCAGGGGAAGGTTGGATCTGGGACATGAGCCCTACAAGCACTGACATGAGAGACTGTACTGTTTCCAGAAAGTTGGCCTGCTATGAATCCAAAACATAAAATAAGATAATGTTCCCCTCCTCATTCCATAAAGAATGCTTTTTTCACTTCATGCCTTTTCCAGTTGGAGGGACATATGCAACTGATTTCTTTTAAACATTTGCTACTTTCCTGTAAGCTAAGTAACAAAACTAAACAAAACAAAAAAAGCCACCAAGCATTGTGAGAACAGTGCACTGTGTTAGCATCACCTGGTTTGCTGAAAGTTATTTATTGATGTTTGCAAGTATAACGTGAGTTAGAAAAGTAACAATGAAAATGGCTCCCCTTTGGAGAATTCGCATTAGGTGTCTGAACTGGGGGTGCCCTCAGGCCTTACCCAAGTGGAATCTTATCAGACAATGCATGGATTGTTTTTCTCCGTTGCTAATGGGAGTGGGGTTCATGGGGCACTGCTGGAATAAGCATTTCCAGAGGCCTCAGAGGGAGGATAAGATGGGCAAAAAGAATTTTCTGAGACTCGCTCAAGAGGATGACTGTTTTTGTTTGTTTGTTTGTTTGCATGGAATTATATCCTGGGTTTCAATCCCATTGCCTTCAATGCAGTCCTGGAAGAGGTACAGCTGAAGATTCAGTAGAGCTAGAAGCAAAGTCAGTGTCCAAAGTTTCTTTTCCTTGGTGGACTTGAGTCCGGCACAACATCATGATATTTGCAGTCCATCAGCCCATTGTGTGGGTCATTGCATGTGGCAAATGCAAGCAATCAGGAGCCTGAGAGTCCCCAGGCCAGGAGTCAAGTTCTAGGAGGAGGCAATGGAGCTAACACTTTTGTTTAGGAGATTAAGTATCTCAGATCTCCCAGTGCTTGCAGTGGCCACACCTACTCTGCCCAATGACCTGTTCCCAGTTGTGACTGACAAGCAAGTACCTTCCCTCTGTCACCCAAACTTTACTGGCATGTGTTAAACGGCAGTTTCCTGGCAAAGTTGCACAAATGACTATAATAATATTTGGCTTTCCCTTTGTTCCTTTTCAGTTATTTAAAACTGGGTTAATTATAAGGGTATCAAACACTTGCTTTTCATTCTTTTACTGTTTTTATTTAGAAGAGAATGGAAGGACCTAAGAAGAGCAAACATGGAACTACGGGTAAAGGTAAGACAGCCTCCAAGTTCTTAAAAGGCACCAGTCCCTCACCTCAAACACAGTGACAGAAACCCAGTGATTTTAAATGGAAGAAGGAAAATATAATACTCATTTTTTTCTTTACCTTTCCAACCATCATCACACACACACCTGACCCCCAGTACAATGCTCTCCAGGCACATCACCTGTGATAAATGTGGAAATGAAACTTCAAGTCAGAAGTTGCAGGATTTTGAACTGAATTGTAAATAAATTTTCTCTTTCCTTGTCTGCTCTGAGCTGAAGAAATGGAAAAGTTTTCCAGAGAGATTTAGTAATCATGTTTGCTACAAAAACATCCCAGACACTGCAGAAAAGGAACAACCAACATAGAATAGGAATAAAATAATAGATTTTAGAAGCCTACAGTGAATGTGGAATCCATTTGAGCTGATAAGAACTCTAGAACATCTCCAGTACTCATCTTCCTTCATCCCTTGAAGGTTTTAGCTCTTGGCTCAGTGTTTCCCTCCCCAGCATCACTTTTGTTAACTTCCTGTAATTCAATCAACCAAGTAGGTGACCTTTCTATCACATGTACTACTAGTGGTCTTAACTTCCAGGCCTCTTCAGCCACCCATCCTGGGTCATCTCTCAGGCTTTGCCTTTGACATTATCTAAGACCTTTCTGTTGTCTCAATTTCAAGCATCCAACTCCCCACCCAAAGAGCAGAGGCCCAGGGACCTCAGCTTGTCCTTATTGGGAGGTCACATCTGAGACTCCCTTTCATCCCAAGATTTAGATACATGTGTTGAGCACTTCTACACATGTGTGCCTGGGAATTTGTGGGTGAAAAAGAGGTGGTAATATTTTGCCAGGTGTGAGTTCTCATCCTCTGCCTCCTTCTAATCTCACCTTTATTTAGCACGAAACTGGCCTAGACACCAACCCTGGAAAAACACAGGGACCACTTTACTAACAGAAAAACTATATCTTCCCTGGTTTAGCTAAAGGGTTGGAGCATCCTTGTCAGTGTAGCAGTTCTTACTCTTGGCTATGGGTCCAACGTGAGCTTCCTATGTAGACTTTCTATGACCCAGGAACCTCATTCAATTGTCAGCAAATTTGTGTATGTATTTAGATATGACAGTTTCCTGGGAGGGAGGTCCACAGATTTAATGAGATACTACAAGAGCCCATGACCAAAAAATCTGAAGCAACACTGGCTTAGTAAGACACACAATATTTCTTTTTCAGGCAGTGGAGAAGATAACCAAATTGCATCACCATATTCACTGAGGCTGGTCCTGGTGGGCAAATCCGGCTGTGGGAAAAGTGCCACTGGAAACAGCATCCTCTGCCAGACCGTGTTTAAGTCCAAACTGGGGGCCCAGACCGTGACCAGGAGCTGCCAGGTGGCCACAGGCACATGGAATGGGAGGAACATCTGGGTGGTTGACACGCCCTCCATCTTTGAGGCAAAGGCCAAGAACCAAGAGATGTACAAGGACATCGGGGACTGCTACCTGCTCTCAGCCCCAGGACCCCACGTGTTCCTGCTAGTGACACAGCTAGGGCGCTTCACTGCCCAGGACACAGTGGCAGTGAGGAGGGTGAAGGAGGTCTTTGGGATAGGAGCCATGAGACATGTGGTGGTCATCTTCACCCACAAGGAGGACTTAGGGGATGGGTCCTTAGATGACTATGTAGCCAACACAGACAACCACAGCCTGAAAAGCCTGATCCAGGAGTGTGGGAGGAGGTACTGTGGCTTCAACAACCGGGCCACTGGGGAGGAGCAGAGGGAGCAGCTGGAGGTGCTGATGGCTGTGGTCAAGAGCCTGGAGAAGAAGAGCAAGGACCCCTACTACACAAACGACCTCTACTTGGATACACCGGAGCTCAAAAAAGGCAGGGATGACATCACTCAAGAAGAGTACAGGTGTTACCTGGCCAAGGTGAAAGCACATTTTGAAGAGCAAAAGCGTCACTGGGTGTCCAAGGCGCTCCTCAGAGTCACAAACTGTATGCTTTCTAACACTGGGTTATCTGCTATACTTGTGATATGCCTTTTGATTTTTCTTGCCCTTTTAATTAACTTGTGTATGACTCAAGGACACTGAGAATTTTCAGCTGACTTCTACAATTGGCTTCTTTTTTTCAAGACTCACCATCTCTGTTTATGTTTGTAAGAACCTTATTTGCTTTTTGCTTAGATTTAGTTTTCATTTCTCTTCCTTGCATTAGACATGTCATTCATGTTCTCCTAGTGTTTCTAGATAAATAAAATCCAAAGAAAAAACTATTTCTTTTTTGTTTTGTTAAAAATCATGGAGGTAAATAATAACTTAGCTAGATACAATCCTGGGATCTTTGGGAGGGTTTTAAGGGAAGGAAGGTGAGAGGACTGTGATATTACACATTGAGGGAAGAAGTATATTACATTAGAAGCTGGGTGTAGAATTCCTTATAATATTCAGAAATATGCTCTGATTTCATCATAGGCAGTAAGGGATGACACCCATCACCATCCCCACCTGACAGAGGATGTTCTGGGGGGAATTTTGGAGGCATGCGGGGCTGGGGAGGAAGGTGGGAGGAAACATAGACATGTGAGGAGTAGAGAAAATGGTCACAGAGGTGGGATGGGGTGAGGCCTTGGGGAAAGAAGAGACAGTGTCCGGGGGGAAAAAAGGAACTGGGGTTTCATAGAACAGAGCCAAATAGTGGATTAGCCTCAGCAGACGACACGATCTCAGTCACTTACAAAGGAAATGGTGGATTGGCAAGATGTAAGTGATGTGTGAGGTTGAATTCCATAAAACTTTATGAACACTGAAATTTGAATTTCACTGGCTTTCTTATGTGGTGATGAAACAATCTTCTTTTTATTTCTTGAACTTTTTAAATACCTAAAAGCCCTTCCTTCTTAGCTGAAAGACTATAAAACGCACCAGGCCAATGTGGTCCCACCCCCTTTTACAATAAATTCCCATTGTTGGTAGAGCTGTGTTGTAAGGAGCCTCTTTAGCCCCAAAGTCAGTACAATCATGTCTGGGAACTCGAGGAAGGAGGGGTGTTCACCACCTCCATGGCAGCAAAGGGAAGAGGGCAGGCATTTGGGTGACATCTGGGCAGAGGTCATGAAGTTAGTGGAAATGGGAAGCCAGATGAAGTCCCCAGGAGGCCCCTGCCCCACCCTCTCCTTCTTTTGGTGGCTGTCCCCCGTTCTCTGCCCATTTGTACCCTGTACTGGAGACCTGCAGTTGTCCCAGGCAGCCTGTGACTGGATGGGCAAATGATTAAGTCAGGGATGGGTCTTGGGAAATCAAAAGTGCCACCCAGCTGTCATTCTCCAAAACTCTACTGGTAACTGAGGTGTCGCCTTGATCTGACCAGCTGTAGCACATTACTGACTCCAAACCCCCACAGGGAGGGTTATGTACAAGCTCTTCAAACCCTGTCCACAATAAGGAACTTGCGTTCTCTGACCAGGGATCACCTCCCCAACACGGTTCCCAAACTGTCCAGCTTGCCTAAGTCTCCCCCTTCCTGGACTTAATTCAGTCCAGCTGCACAGACTTTTATTTCACAAATACTGAGTGTCAGCTTCTCTGCTCCGCCCCAGGAATGCAAGAGAAATAATGCAAGGTTCCTGCTTCCAAAAGCAACTGTGTGATAGACGATGGAGTTGCAGGAAAATGGGGTGTGAGAGAAAGGATTTGGAGGTCAGACATTGGCCAAAGGGAGAGCACACGGGCTCAGTAGGGGCTCCCTAGATGGGTGGTGCTGGAGCTGCTGGGGACCCACTGAGACACTTTGGGCTGAGGGAGGCCACGGACAAGAGGGGAATGAGAATCAGCCCCCGGGGAGGGTACAGCAAGAGGAGGGGTTGGGCCAGGGTCTGTGCATCACCCTCAGGACTCGAGGGCTGTCAGCAGAGAACAGAGAGTCATTAGATATTGTCTGCATGTCAGAGCAGATTAGCAGACAATATTTTAGGAAGATCACGAGGCAGCAATGTGGTGGCTGGATTGTAGGAGTGTAAACCTGGGGGCAAGAGAACATTTAGAAGGAAAGAATTCCATGTCAGGGATCAGGGTCTGAGCCATAACAAAATGAATGAAGACTCAGATGGGAGACACTGAGGAGGTGCTGGAATCAACAAAATATGGTCACTGATGACAATACTGAGGAGGGAACCAGCTTTCTATCTTGGGCCACCCCCCTACGTGTGGCTCCCTTCACTGCCTTGTGCCCTCAAGGTAGAGCAGGCTGAGCAGGGGAGGGTAAGGACTTTGGATCAGGATGCCAGCCTTGATGCCCCTCCCTCCCTCCAAGGCTGGTTGACTCTGAATCCTCAGGTTTGTTCCAACTCTGCTCTCCTTTGAGGTTTTGCCATCACCCTCAGGCTGGTAGCTGGATGGTGGCTGGAGTTCCAAGCATCACACTCAGACCCAACCATGCTCAGGGGAGCAGGGGGACTGTGTCTCTCTGTGGGTCTCCCGGGAAAGCAGAAACCTCTGGTCCCCACCTCTGCAGACATGCACTCACTTCTGATTTGGGTCTCAGGCCCATTCCTGAACTACTCACTGGCAAAGAGCATGGGATTGCAGTCATACCCATCAGCTGTTGTCACTGTCTCCTGAGGACCATGGTTTTTTCGGACCAGGTGAAGGCCTGAACCAAACCAGACGTCCATAAAAAACAAGGAATAGGAACTCATAGACACCAAAGCATGTCCTCTACAGACCATGAGAGTTAATTTCTGAACTGGGGACAGGCAGAACCATGAATCCATGAGGTGACACATGGGAAATGCTTTGACATTCAGATGGCACATACAATTAAAGATGATGCCATATGATCAGTAAAATAATAATGAGAAATAAGCTGCACCCAACTGGACAAACACAAAGCTCATAATGCAAAAGGACTCCATGTTTTTACTCTAAGGAGCACCTTGGACACCCAGTGACTCCAGGTCTCCTTCAGGTCTCGCCTGTGCCTTTCAATGTGAGCTTGCTCCTTGGCCAGGTAATACCTGTGCTCTTCTCCAAGAGTGCTTCCCAGCCTCCCTGGGGGTAAGTCTCCAAGCGTTCCTTGTGGGTGGCCAGGACTTCCACCTGTCTCATGGACCCTGCCCTAAAGACCTCCATCACCCTCCTCACTTCCACCGTGTCCTGGACAGTGAAGCGCCCCAGCTGTGTCACCAGCATCAACACGTGGGGCCCTGGGGCTGAGAGCAGGTAGCTGTCTTCAATGTCCTTGTACTTTGCTTAGTTTTGGGATTTGCCTCAAAGGTGGAGGGTGTGTCAACCACCAGGATGTTCCTCCCATTCCATGTTCCTGTGGCCACCTGGCAGGTCTTGGTCATAGTCTGAGCCCCCAGTTTGGACTCAAATGCAGGTTGACAGAGTATGCTGTTCTCAGTGGCACTTTTCCCACAGCCGGATTTGCCCACCTGGACCAACCTCAGTGAGGATGATCCTAGAGCAGTGATGGCAAACCTATGACACGCGTATCAGAGGTGACACTCGAACTCATTTTTTTGGTTGATTTTTCTTTGTTAAATGGCATTTAAATATATAAAATAAATACCAAAAATATAAGTCTTTTTTTTACTATGGTTGCAAATATCAAAACATTTCTATATATGACATGGCACCAGAGTTAAGTTAGGGTTTTTCAAAATGCTGACACGCCGAGCTCAAAAGTTTCGCCATTACTGTCCTAGAGTTAAATTTTTCTCTTCCACTTGTCAGAGCACATGAGAAGATAATGTGTAATTGCTATGGACCGAATGTTAGTATCCCCCAAACTTACATGCTGAAACCCTAGTCCCCTATATGATGGCATCTGGAACTGGGACCTTTGGGAGGTGATCAGCGATAGATGAGGGCAGGAGGTTGGAGCCCCCACGTGATGGGATTAGTGCCCTTAGAAGAAGAAGAAGGGAGTGGAGCTCTCTCTCCACCAGATGAGGACACAACAACCAAGAAGCAGGCTCTTCCCAGACACCGAATCTGCCAGCACCTTGATCTTAGACCTTCCAGCCTCCAGAACAGTGAGACATAAATGTTGGTTGTTTACCACCCAGTCTATGGTATTTTATTTTAGCTTGAGATGACTGAGAGTAATAAATGCCTTTTGAGGAGGAAGAGGAAAAGAATGAAAAAGGAAAAGACCCAGAAGAAAGAGCATCTGTGATCAATTAGCCCTCTGTCTGCATCACAGGGCTGGGCTCAGCATGAAAGCCAGCCACTGGCCTGGAAGGGAGCAAACGCATCTCCCCACCCACCGTGTGCCCCGCAGGCATCAAGATTCTTTCTTATGGGTAATTCTAGATGCCAGTTAATGTTGAATTCAAGGCAGGCATGATGTTTGAAACATTCTATGACTCTGGCCTCCCTCTTACTTCTGTCAAATACCCTGCCCTCAGGTTACCCAGGCTGTGGCCTGAGGGAAAACAAGTTTAGGATTTCCTCACAAAAGCAGACTTCCATTTCCACAGAAACTAGGGAGACATCTGTCCTCCCACCCACCCACCCCACGCTGTCATTTAGGCAAAGTGACAAGCATTTAAGGTCTAGGGATGTCCTGTGAACCTTGTCTGGATATTTACTATTAGGTACTTATTGTTTTGAATGTGATATTAATAAAAGGAAGAGTCCTACTGCTTTAAAGTCATAGCTAAAAAGTTTAGATGTGAAATGATATCTGGATTGGCTTTCAAATAATCAATACAGGAAGGAAGGGAATAGATGAAACAAGACTGTCTAAGTATAATAATGACAGCTAATGATGATACATTGAGTTAGCTACTTCTCCCTATATAGAATGTTGCACTTTAAAAGTTTCAAATCATATTGACAAAGGCTTACCAACCTTCACAATATTTATTTTTATTTCAAAAAGTTTAGATATATTGGATTAAATGAGATAGCTTTCAGCCTCTCAAGCAAAAGAGTAAGAGATTTATATAGTCATTTGATAGGTCTTAGTAAAGCCTTTTTTGATATTGTGAGATCTAATGTCTCCAAGGCTGACTAATCAATCCTCTTTCAAGTCAAGCAATTTACAGTACTTTGTTTTCAACAAAAAAGAAGGGAGATATATCTATTAATAGTTACTTAAAAATTAATGATACATTGTTATGTGGTTTTTTGGCATTTATCTTGGAAGGAATACAAGGAGTTGAGTGGAACTGCCATAACAAAATTGTTTCTATTTCTATTTATTTATTTATGTGAACAAGGTTTGTCAGTGCCTGTACTGATTGAAGCAAAAATAGGAATATAATTGATCTGAACACTGTCTCATTCTAACAAAGAAGCATGCATATCCTATACTACTAAAAGACAAACATGCAAATTGACCATGCTTTTGCTGTGCCTTAAGCCATGCCCACCAGCCAATCAGAGCGACTGTATGCAAATTAACCCAACCAAGATGGCGGCCAGCATCCACAGAGCTGGAGCGAGCAGGAGGCTTGCTTCCTCCAGTGATGGAGGAAGCCAAGTTTCCGGCCTGCCGCAGCCCGGCTCTGAGCTCCACTGAAAGCAACAAAGTTTCAATTATAGAAGGTAAACAAACCCCAGATGCCTGCTTTCAGCCGGCCATGGCCACAGAGCTGGAGCGAGCAGGAGTGGGTTGCCCCTGGCGATGGAGGAAGCCAAGCTTTCCACAGGCCTCCACTAAAGGCAACAAAGTTTCAATTATAGAAGGTAAATAAATCCCAGAATGAAAAAGAAAAAAAGGAGAGTCTGGGAGCCTACATCGCCAGGGTGCTTGGCCAACCTGAAAATGGCCCTCAGCCCCTCACCCAGACTGGCCAGGCACCTCAGTGGGGACCCCCCACCCTAAAGGGGGTGTGGACAGCCTGAAAACAGCCATCAGCCCCTCACCCAGGCTTGCCAAACCTCCATAGGGTGAGGGTCCCCACTGGGGTGGACAACCTCCAAGGGGTCCCACACTGCAAGAAGGGAATAGGCTGGGCTGAGGGACCCCCCAAGTGCACAAATTTTGTGCACCAGGCCTCTAGTATGAAATAAATGGGGAAAAGTGTCATCCATTCCACTGAGAGGTGCAGTGCATTTCCAAACTAAAAGATTTACCATTAAGTAATTATTTTACAAATGTTGTGACATGTTTGTATTGCTTTTATCAATTGTTTGCCAATAGTACTTTAATAATGATAACTAAATAGAGAAGAGATGTTTCACACTTAAAGCTTTATGGTCACAGAACTTTTAATCAATATTCATATACTAGAGGCCCAGTGCATGAAATTCATGCATTGGTGAGGAGGAATGTGCCTCAGTCCAACGTGCACCCTCTCCAATCTGGGACCCCTCGGGGTATGTCTGACTGCCTGATTGCTCCTAACCGCTTCTGCCTGCTAACCTGATCACCCCCTAACCAATCCCCTCCCAGCCTAATAGACACCTAACTGCTCCCCTGCCAGCCCAATCACCCCCAACTGCCCTCTTCTGCCAGCCTGGTTGCCCCCAACTGCCCTCCCCTTCTGGCCTGGTCACCCCCAACTGCCCTCCCCAGCCCGGTTGCCCCTAACTACCCTCCCCTGCAGGACTGGTCCACCTCAACTGTCTTCCCCTGCAGGCCTGGACCCCCCCAATTGCCTCCATGCAGTCCTGGTTGCCTCCAACTGCCCTCCCTGAAAGGCCTGGTTTCCACCAACTACCCTCCCCTGCAGGCCTAGTATCCCCCAACTGCCCTCCCCTGCTGGCCTGATTGCCCACAACTGACCTCCCCTGCCAGCCATCTTGTGGTAGCCATCTTGTGACCACATGGGGGTGGCCATCTTGTGCTAGGGTGTGATGGTCAATTTGCATATTAACTCTTTATTATATAGGATTATTATATTGGATATTTTTGTGGCAGAAATGTAAACTAGGGTGATTAAGAATTTCCACCATAAAAATCCATGATACAATTCTGTTGGGGATATAAATGGGAAGTCAGGGGGAAAAAGGAACAGTGTAAAATTTCTATTAGAAAAGAACTTGTTTGTATATTTTTACAATTACTTATGGTGGGTATCCAATTTCTATGTTATTTATATTTTTTAAAAAGAAGTCGCTATTATATTTTTAAATGTCAATGTCTACAATGTGATAGAAATTTCATTCTTTGCAAACATTCATGATAAAAAAAATATTTAGAAGTTAATTGTAAAAATGTTCAATAAAGCACCTAGATTTTTAAAAATATTTTTTTTAAAATACACAAGCAAAAATAGTTGGAAGACCATGTGAGTGCATCAGGATATTTTCATAAGAAAGGTCATATGAGAAAAAAGCTAGAAACATCCCAAATACCCATGAAAAGTAGATTAGATAAACAAATAGAATACTCATATAATGGAATAATACACAACAGTAAAAGTTAGCAAAACATAGTTACTTACATTGGCATCGTTAAATCTCACATACAGGTAAGAGATCAACCAAAGGACTTGTATGCATGCATATAAGCATAACCAATGGACACCAGACACTGGGGGGAGGGGGGTGGCATAGTGGAGGCCAGAGGGAGGTCAATGGGGGAAAAGGGGAGATATATGTACTACTACTTGTAATACTTTAAACAATAAAATAAAATGAAAATTTTAATCTCATATATATTATGTTGAATAAAAGAAGCAGTTTCCAGAAGAATAGTCTGATTATATTTTTATCACTGTTAATATTGAATGAAATGTTAATGTAAAAAAACACTGAAACCTGTAAAGAATTTTTCTGAGTTTATTTGAGGCAAACTGTCGACATATGCTGGGAAGCAGAACCTCAAAGAATTGAGATAATGCTCCAGAGAATGGTGGGTTACATCTGTATTTATACATTGTAATCAAAGGAAGGGACATAGGTGGGTTACATGAAATCCATTGGTGACAGATTAGAGAGAAAGCAAAGAAGGAAACCCCTGGGATTGGATAAAAAGTAAAATGATGGACACGTACTTAGGTAGGTGCAGGAACAATTAACATGATAATAAAAGAATTTGTGGTATATGTCCTGGCACCCTGCACATTTGGTTGTGCTCCAGGGTCTCCAGAAAAAGGGAAGTTACAAGTTACCCAGACATTTCAAGGGAATGTTATCATAGATCCAAAAAGACAGATAAGATCAGTTTAGGTAAAGGCTGACCTTGCCAGTAAAGATACCGACGTAGGACATAACTACCCACCATAACTGCTTTGAGTTAAAGTTTAATTTCACACCATCCTTTGTGATTACTTTAGGTCTCTGAGTTTACAAGACTGCCATGCAGACCTCCCCTGAGCTTATCAGGTTAGCACGTGGTCCCTTTTGTCCACACAAACTAAAAATAAATATTATTTAGAACAAAAGACATGGGTAGTAAAAATATAAAGAAATGCAAGGGAATAATTGTCACAAAGGACAGGAGAGTGACAATAACTTGGTGACAGGAGGAAAAACAATGAGATCAAGAAGGAAATCAAGGAGAAGGAAAAATGGTGGCAGAGTAAGTGGAAGCTACACTGACACTGTTGCAGAAGACCAAAGAAATACCAAGCACACTTCCTAGAGAAAGGGAGGGACCCCGTTTATTAACACTAGTGGACTCCGGGAATAATTTCCAAATCAGAGTGAAGAAACATGCAAAGGGCTTCCTTTTTTATAACCTTCTGGGGTATTTGTCTTGCAGATATGGTTCCGCCCCCTTTCATGGGCTTATAGGAAGACCCCCAGGTGTTGGGGATCCCCAGGCCATATCTGCTGATCTGTCCTGGGGCCAGCGATAATGACCTTTCCCCCTTCCCCCAGGGCAGTGCATTGTTCACAGTTTTCATGGCCTGACACACCTTGCAAGACTAGTTTCCTCCTCATTCCCACCCCCCCACACACACCTTTTCCCACACACTTTTTTTAGCCTTGTGGAGCAACGGCCATGTGTTGTTATGGTGAACAGGGGTGACAAACACTTTTAGCTACTTCCTGCTGGAAAGGGACGATGACCAAGAAGTTAGCATTCCGCTTCTTCCTCTCAGAGGGGTTTGTAGGGAGTTCTTCTGGTTTCAGGCAGGCAGAGGTAAGCAGTAGAATGTTCCTGCAGGAGGCACCAGGGGTAGGTGGTATTTTCAGCCTTGGGGGTAGAGTTGCATAGTTCATCTGGGAGGTGACCTGTTGGATGTTGGTCCTGCGTACTGCTGAAACAAATAGGAGCAACATTAGTTAGATGCACATTGGCCATGAAAGGTCCTATTAATTTTTTTTTTCCGTCCATTACAATTTCCCCCCTCCCCGCAAGTGCATTTGGTAGTAGCGTCGAAACATGCCACAGGCTGATAAGTATAGCTAACAAAAATCTGGCTTTGGGATTTTTTGTGGACTAGCTGGTCTAGCATATTTGGGTAGCGAGTTTCTAAGCAAGGAGCAAAGGATGGCATGACAAGGTGTAATCCAACAATTTATGATGAGGCCTTTGTTTCCTTGCTGTGTGGGGAGCAGTAATTTTATGGTGCTTCTGTGTCCCAGCAAGAGCAGATGAGTTCTCCTCCTGGCACTAGCCTCAGATTCCGCTGGCACTCATAAAAAGACAAAATAAGAAATATTAGATAAAACCAGTGATTATCCAGAAATACTAGAGCATGTTACTTTAGGAGGAGATAAGAAAGATTTGTGTTAGGGAGAATTCAGCAGGGTGTTATTTGAATTCCTTGGAGCAGGTTGCTCGGCCAGCTCTGTTGTCTTCTTGAAGGTGATCCGCAGGGGGTGTTTCTGGTCAGAGGTCACCTTCCACTGAGAATGGATGTCACTTGGCTTGTGGGCTGCCTTCACCCGGGAGTGGGGGATCCAGGTGTTTAGTCTTGCAACTTTAAGAGCTGTGGTGTGGTTAATATAACTGGTGGGCTTGAGGGGCTCCTTTTTCCAATCCTTTACCCAAACCTGGTCTCCAGGTTTATAAGGATGTACAGCTGTTCCTAGAGAGATCGATAGTCAGTCAATAACCCACCTCTGGACCTCAAAGACAGTTTTTCCAAGTCCTTGTAGTTGTTTCTGGATTTCTAAGTTCCCTATTTCCCCCGAATCTCCCTTTGGCCAAATTAAGGAAGGGGGTCTACTGTATAGAATTTCAAAGGGAGAGAAACTTGCTCTGGCCCTTGGGGCACAGCATACCCGCAGGAGTACAAGAGGCAAGATATCTGTCCAGGGTAAGGTTGTCTCTTGGCATAGCTTAGCCATAGCCTGCTTTAGAGTCCGGTTCAAGCGCTCCACTTTCCCTGAACTCTGAGGCCTGTAAGCTGTATGTAGATTCCATTTAATTCCTAAACCTTGGCTACCTGGTGTACTATTTCTGCTACAAAGGCTGGGCCATTATCGGACCCTATGGTCAGAGGCATTCCATACAGTGGAATTATATCCTTCAGCAATGCCTTAGTGCAGGGGTGGGCAACTCCTGGCATGTGTGCCAAACATGGCACGCCAGTAACTTTTGCTGGCACGCAAAATCCTCTCTTATAATCTTCCATTTACAATTGTGAATCTTTGCTCTCAGTGATGAATTTTGTTAAGTCTCGTAATAGGAGTAGCCTGACGGATGAAAGTAGTAGCTCGTGCATATCTCTGAAGGTCACGAAATATAAACCTGATGTAAAATCTCTGTCATCAGTGATACAGCAGCAAAAGTCCCACTGATGATATCAAACGGAGTCATAAAGTTTTCTGTCGGACTATCAGTGTGCATGTATATATTAAAAAATAAATGTATTTTTCATCATCATATACTGTGTTTTTGTCGCTCAAATGAATTTTATTATTTCTTCAAGGTTCTTCACATATGTACACCTTAAGAGATATCAAGTAGGCATAACATGTTCTCAAAAAATTAGGGTTGGCACGCAGAAGAATTTTGAGTCAGAGATTTTGCTGGTTTTGGCACGCACTCACAAAAAGGTTGCCCACCCCTGCCTTAGTGTCTTCTCTTGCCTTTTCAGTGTGAGTGGGATATGCCTCGACCCAACCTGAAAAGGTGCAAGCAAAGACTAGCAGGTACTTATTCCTTCTGCTAGGCCCTATTTCTGTAAAATCTACTTCTAAGTCCTCAAAAGGAGCTAGCCCACAGCACTGGACTCCTATCGGTCCCACAGGACCCTGTTTAGCATTGTTCTGAGCACAGAGGAGGCAACGCTGAGAGACTGAGGCACACAAGGAGGGCAATTAGGTAGTACCTGCCTAACAAAGCTTCTAGGGCAGCCTTTCCTAAATGAGTGAGTTCATGCTGCTGGAGGACTACGTTATGGGCTAACTGTTCTGGGACATAGACCCTATGATCTGGGAGTATCCACCAGCCTTCCATCATTCTCTTGCCCCCTTCTTTCTTGGCCCATTTCTCTTCCTGAGGAGTGTATTTTGGAGGTTCAGGTAATTTGGGGGCCAACATGATCTGTGCCGGTGCTGCTTGTTCTTTAGCAGCCAGCTGGCTGCGGCGTCAGAACGCTAGTTTCCTTCTGATACTGAGTCTTTCCCTTTCTGGTGACCTTTGCAATGGATTGTGGCTATTTCCTTAGGTTCCCAGACTGCTTCTAGTAACTTTAAAATCTCATTCTGATTTTTGATTCCTTTTCCTCCTACTGTCAAGAGCCCCCTTTCCTTACATATGGCCCCATGGACATGTAGGGTAGCAAAGGCATAGCACAAGTCAGTGTAGATGTTGGTACGCTTATTCTTACTGAGTTCTAGGGCTCTTACTAGGGCCCAAAGTTCTGCCCTCTCCGCTGACCATCCTTCAGGCAGGGTCTATGCTTCAATTGTCTCCAAGTTTGTTACCACTGCATTTCAGCCTCGTCTTTTTTCTTCATCTAAGAAGCTGCGGCCGTCTGTGAATAATACCACGTCCGAGTTTTGCAGGGGCCTATCCCTTAGGTCTGGCCGGCTGGAATAAACCTCCTCTAGGACTTCAGGCAATCATGCTCAGGGGCCCCCTCAGCGATGGGTAGAAAGGTGGCAGGATTAAGTGTTCTCACTGCTTCTAATCGTACCCACGGATTCTCACATAACAGCCCTTGATACTGAGTCATTTGAGCATGAGTCAGCCAGTGCTGCCCCCTTGCTTCCATCAGGGTGACAACAGCATGAGGTACTTTTACATTTAAGTTTTGTCATAAGGTAAGCTTATCTGCTTCCTCGACTAATAATGCCATGGCTACAAGGGCCCTGAGGCATGGGGACCACCCAGAGGCAATTGGGTCAATCCGCTTGGAGAGATAGGCTACTGGTCTTTGCCAGGGTCCAAACTCCTGGGTTAGAACTCCTAGGGCTACCCTGCAGTTCTCGTGAACAAAAAGATTCAAGTCTCACATCACATCTGGTAGCCATAGTGCCAGGGCCTCAGTGAGCTTTGCCTTTATGGTGACAAAGGCTTTCTCCTGTTTGGGACCCCAGTCTATGGGTGCCTTCTCTTCTCCTCTTAAAGCTTCAAAGAGAGGCTTGGCCAGGTCTGAAAACCCTGGGATCCAAATTCGACAGAATCCTGCCGCTCCCAGGAATTCCCGAATCTGCCACCAGGTACTAAGGACTGGGATGGTACATATTGCCTGCTTCCTTTCAGTCCCTAGCCTTCGTTTCCCATGGGTGATCTGGAAGCCTAGCTACTTGACTTCTTTCTGACAAATCTGTGCCTTTTTCTTAGACACCCGATAACCGGTTTCAGTTAATAGTCTCAGAAGGGCTCGTGTTCCCTCCCAGCACTGAGCTCATGTGGATCTGGCCAGCAGGAGGTCATCTATATACTGGGGTAGAACACACCCCAAGTCCTGTCCTGGGAACTTAGACAGATCAGATGCTAGTGTTCCACTAAAAAGAGTAGGGGAGTTATTGAACCCTTGTGGCAGTCTGGTCCAGGTGAACTGCTCCTTTGCCCCTGTAGTTAGGTTTTCCCATTCAAAAGCAAAGAGAAGCTGACTGGAAGGCATTAATCGAAGACAGAAAAAGGTATCTTTCAGATCTAGGCATGTAAACCATTCCACCTCTGATGAGATGAGTCCCAGAAGAGTGTAGGGGTTTTGGCAGTGCTGAATGCAGGGTTATAACAGCCTCATTAACAGCCCGTAGATCCTGCACCAGGCAGTAGTCGTTAGTCCCAGGCTTTTTGACAAGCAAGAGAGGCGTGTTTCATGGAGACCTGCATCCTTTAACAAGTCCCCACTGAAGCAGCCGGTCTAAGTGGACCTGGATTCCTAGGCGTGCTTCCCTTGGAATTGGATATTAGTCCATTTTAACAGGCTGTGCCCCAGGCTTTAATTCAATTAGCACTGGGGCATGGTCCTTAGCCAGGCCTGGAGGATTCCCTTCTGACCAGACCAGTGGGAATTCCTTCTCTAATTCAGATTCTAATGGTGAGGCCTTTGTCTGGGGGGTATACAGGCTCTATTGTTCCTCCCTTGGCACTGCTAAGGACAGGATCATTGGGGAGGTCCCTTCCCTTAGGCGAAGCTGTGCTGAGCCATCTGGAGCAAAAGTGATTTCTGCCCCCAATTTGGCTAAAAGGTTTCTACCTATTAGAGGCACTGGACAGCCTGGCAAGTACAGGAATTCATGAATTACTTAATGACCACCAAGTTGGCGTCGGCAAGGGCGGCAGAATGGTCTGCAGGTCTGGTTCCCAGTAGCTCCAATAATGGTGACTCCTTTCTCGAGAGAGGCACTACTTTCTGAGTAACTACTGAGTGCTCAGCTCCTGTATCAACCATAATGTTCACAGTCTGGCCCCCAATTTTCATTCTGACCATGGGCTCGTGGGGGCCTAGCTGAAGTGAGCCCGGTCTGTCCTAGTCGGAATCAGCCATCGCTATACCAGTGAGATCTGCTTCAGGTGGCTCTGGTTGATAACGACTGGGCAGAAAAGGGGGCCAGGGGGCCCAGTCTTTTTACTTTGCCGTTTGAGACATTCATTCTTCCAGTGTCCTGTTTCCTTACAATAGGCACACTGGTCTCAGGCTCGCTCTTCCTTTTCGCCCTGGTCTGTATCCTTGCTGATCTGTCTGGGAGCCTGAGCTTCTAAAAGCCGCTGCTATTATATTGGCCCTTCTTTGTATTCTCTTTTCTTCCTCCTTCCTTGCTGCACTGTCTTGATTGATGAAAACCTTATTAGCTATCTCTAGCAGTTCAGTAGCATTCTTTCCTGCAAACCCCTCCAGTTTCTGTAATTTTATCCTGATGTCAGGCTGAGCTTGGCCTACAAAAACGGCATTTACCATGGTTTGATTTTCTGGGTCCTCAGGTCTAAAAGGGGTGTAGATCCCATATGCCTCACATAGTGTCTCATAGAAAGCTGCTGGACTTTTGTCAGGATTCTGGAAAACCTCAGAGATTTTAGCCATGTTGGTGGGCTTCTTGGCTCCGGCCCTGACCCCCTGGAGGAAGGCCAGCCGATATCTTTCTAGCCTGGTCCTTCCATCTTCTGAATTCAGGTTCTAATCAGGTTCCTCATCTGGGAAGGCCTTCCTAACCCATTTGTCTGTATCTAATATTCCTGCCAGGGCCTGGGTCTGGAGCCACTTCTGAACCTCTGCTACTACTCTCATGTGCTCCTCAGTGTTAAAGAACGTGAAAAGGATCTGCTTGCAATCCACCCAGGTGGGCTTCTGGGTCTGGAAGATCATTTCTAGGAGGTTTATCATGGCCTGAGGTATTTCAGAATAAGCTGGGGTGTGATGTTTCCAATTCAAGATGTCACTGGTGGTAAAGGGCTGATAATAATAGACTGGCCCTCCCTTTTGCAAGGTCCCATCTTCGCCAACTACTTTGGCACCCCACATCTCCCTTAGAGACATCTGACGTGCTGGTTGTGGCCTGGGCCCTTGATTGGCTGAACGCAAGCGCCGCCCAACTGGCTCTAGAGAGCCTGGTCGAGGAGAAACGGAAGGGGGCGGTGTTTCTGGACCTTTCAGACCAGTTGGGGAAGCACTTAGTGTTGCCTGGGGCACAAATAGAGATGGTAAAACTAGCGGGATTTCCTCAGGGGATCCTGGCAGAACAAGGGGTTGGGTTCCCTTCTGAGAGACCTGTTTCTTTTCTCCTACTACTAAAACCTTACAGAACTGGACCCAAGGTGGCAAGGTTTGAGCAATCCATAACCAGCTGTCTACATAAGGGAACTGATCTGGGTGTCCAGGGTTTGTCATGACTACATTCCAGACCGCCCTGGCCAGTCCTACATCTAAAGAGCCTTCCGGGGGCCAGCCAAACCCAAAGACTGGCCATTCTAATTCACAGAATTTCCTCAGTGTTTGGGGGTTGGTTTTAATACCATAGTCCTCAATAAAACCCTTTTCAAAATTTTCCAACATGCAATTGAGAATGGTGGGTTTACTTTGTCCCAACCCCATGTTTATCGGTGGTGAGAGACAGACCAGGGTACAGGGAAATTTACTAAAAGCCTGGAGGGTCTTCTTAAAGAAAAGATCCTTAATCAGCACAGGCAGGGGCAGGGTGGGTAAAATCTCTCCGCCCTGCAGAGCTGTGAGTCCCGCCCCTGAAAGTCCCAACCAGCCAAAAGAGACAAGAAAAGCTGCAAATACCTTTAAATCTACCCCAGAATTCCAAAATTTCAACCTAACACAGCAAAATCAGAGCAAACCAAAGCCCCTAGTACACAAACATGGACAGAAATTTTTATCAACTATCCCTCCGTGATAGAGAGCAAATGTCTCTGAGAAAACTTAACTCAACAGGGCTGCTTGAGACTTTTGCAGACTATCACAGGTTCAGCCTTCCGTAAATCAAACATTTTAACCAGATGAGCAAACAGAAAATCAAAGTAGCTTTCACTTTCACACAGACCAGCTAATCAGCAGATAATTATGCCAAGACAGACAAACATCCATACTCACACTCTTTCAGTAGACTAGCCCAGACTGGAGCTGAGCAGATAATGTCCAATTCCCCAGGTGGGCACGGGGGCACTCCCGGCACCCACGCCCCAGAACAGAATTCTCAACCAACGTCTCAGTGAGAACCTACCAGAGGAGTTAAGACTGCATCCAGCCCCCTTTCTAGGTAACAAATTGGCTACTTCCACACACAATCAAACAGAAGAGTGAACCCATAATTCCATAATTCCTTTGGGGTCAGCTAAATTTACTCACTTCCAGAGTCCTGATTCCTAATTTACCTGACGAAATCCTATGACTTCTGGGGAGGTTATCAAAGTACCCCTTCCACTCAGTTGGAGTGGGCCTGACTGACTGGAGCCCCTACCTTACCAATTCTGTCGACAGGTCCAGAGGTGTCCATCCACATTCTCCAGATGCTGGCCGGGTCCTGGGCCGAGGTCCAGGAGTGCCTGGAGTTCCCCCTGGTTCAATTCTGCTAAAAGCAGCAGCGCGCGCCTTCCAGAGGCCTGTCCCTTGCCCCCAGGCCCCAAACCCTGTCCACTCACCAGAGGCAAGAGCCAAATGCGATTAGCTTTTCGGTCAGGGAACCAAATGTTGCAGAAGACCAAAGAAATACCAAGCACACTTCCTAGAGAAAAGGAGGGACCCTGTTTATTAACACCAGTATACTCCGGGAATAATTTTTTTTAATTAAATCTTTATTGTTCAGATTATTACATTTGTTCCTCTTTTTTCACCCCATAGCTCTCCTCCACCCAGTTCCCACCCCACCCTCCCCCTCACCACCACCCCCCACTGTCCTCATCCATAGGTGCACGATTTTTGTCCAGTCTCTTCCTGTACCCCCACACCCCTTTTCCCCCCAAGAATAGCCAGTCCACTCCCTTTCTATGCCCCTGATTCTATTATAATCATAAGTTTATTCTGTTCATAGGATTATTTATTCACTTAATTTTAAGATTCACTAGTTGATAGATGTGTATTTGTTGTTCATAATTTGTACCTTTACCTTTTTCTTCTTCTTCCTCTTCTTCAAGGATACCTTTCAGCATTTCATATAATACTGGTTTGGTGGTGATGAACTCCTTTAGCTTTTCCTTATCTGTGAAGCTCTTTATCTGACCTTCAGTTCTGAATGATAGCTTTGCTGGGTAAAGTAATCTTGGTTGTAGGTTCTTGGCATTCATCACTTTGAATATTTCTTGCCACTCCCTTCTGGCCTGCAAAGTTTCTGTTAAGAAATCAGCTGACAGTCATATGGGTACTCCCTTGTAGGTAACTGACTGCCTTTCTCTAGCTGCTTTTAGAATTCTCTCTTTGTCTTTTGCTCTTGGCATTTTAATTATAATGTGTCTTGGTGTGGTCCTCTTTGGATTCCTTTTGTTTGGGGTTCTCTGCGCTTCCTGGACTTGTAAGTCTATTTCTTTGACCAGGTAGGGGAAGTTTTCTGTCATTATTTCTTCAAATAGGTTTTCAATATCTTGCTCTCTCTCTTTTTCTGGCACCCTATAATTCGGATGTTGTTACGCTTGAAGCTGTCCCAGAGGCTCCTTACGCTATCTTCGTATTTTCGGATTCTTTTTTCATTTTGCTTTTCCGGTTGGGTGTTTTTTGCTTCTTCGTATTTCAAATCTTTGACTTGATTCTTGTGATCCTCTAGTCTGCTGTTGGAACTCTGCATAATATCCTTTATTTCAGTCAGTGTATGCTTAATTTCTAGTTGGTCCTTTTTCATAACCTTGATAGTCTCACTAGATTTCTTGAGGATCTCATTACATTTATCATCGGCCTCACCAGTCTTTTCGAGGGTCTTACTAAATTTATAGGCGGTTTCTAGAAAGTTCTTGAAAAACCTTAAAAGTGGTTTTGAACTCTATATCCAGTAGTTTGCTTTCCTCCATTTCTGTCATTTGTGACCTGTTTCTTTGTCTCCTTATTTTTTATGTTTCCCTGTGTTGGTAGAGTGGCTTTGTGAGCTAGGTGTCCTATAGGGCCCAGTGGCTCAGTCTCCCCAATTACCTGAGGTGGACACTCTTGGTGCTTCCCTTTGTGGGCTTTGTGCACAGTCTTGTTGTAGTTAAGCCTTGATTGTTGTTGGTATCACTGGGAGGAATTGACCTCCAGGCCAATTGGCTATTAGAGTCAGCTGTGTCTACATTGAGAGAACTTCTGTGCTGAAGACACCCTTATGAGGCAAGACTTGCTTCAGTGGGGCTTTGGTGCTCACTGAGTCTGCCCCCTGAGTGTGTTCCTTATGGATCTGAGGAGTTGTAATTGGATGGTCCCACTCTGACCACTGGGTACACTGGCTCTTGGATCTAAGGAGGTGCTAATTTAGCCTCTGACTGAGGCTACCGAGCAGTAGCTACGCCGAGATCTTCAGATTCCCCTTCCTTGATTGGGGTTTGGAGGTGCCCAAATGAGGCCCAGCTCTAAAGCAATGCAAGCTGATGTGGGGCCTTGGGCCTTCTCTTGGAAGTTCTGGGTCTGTCTGGCCCAGATGCAGTTTGTTAGGTAATTTTCAGATTGCAAAGGGCCAGGGCATTCATATGCAAAAGCCTCTGCCGCAGCTTGGGTGGGGCAGGGTCTCAGGGAATCAACAGGGTGGAGCAAGCAGCAATGGCTGATCCTCAGCCCTGCCCTAAGGGGCTCCGTGTCTCAGTGTCCCGGTAATCACTGCAAGCAGCTCTGAGAGAAAGCAGCCCTCGAGTTCCGAGTTCTGCCCACTGCCAGACAGTCCAGTTCCTCCCCGTATGAGTCTAGGTCCCCAGAGACTCACCCAGAACTGGAGCTCAGAGTAGTCAGGGACTTGTGACTCCCTCCCAATTCAAAAAGACAGCCGCGTCCTCAGTTGCCAGCCCTTGCCTCCGTACCTCTGCACTTCTGCACCTCCTCTGAGTCTCAATGTGCTTTTCTCCTTCCTTATAGTTGTAGAATTTCCACTCATCCAGCCTTCCTGTGGTTCTGGATGATGTCCGTTTTGTCTTTTAGTTGTATTTTTGAATTTGTTGTGGGAGGCAGCAATTTCCGGTGTTTACCTATGCCGCCATCTTGGTTTTCTCCCGGGAATAATTTCCAAATCAGAGTGAAGAAACACGCAGAGGGCTTCATTTTTTATAACCTTCTGTTATAAAAAATATGCAGATATGGCTCCTCCACCTTTCGTGAGCTTACAGGAAGGCCCCCAGGTGTTGGGGGTCCCAGGCCATATCTGATTATCTGTCCTGAGGCCAGTGATAATGACCTCCCTCCCCCCTAGGGCAGTGCATTGTTCACAGTTTTTATGGCCTGACATGTCTTGAAAGACAAGTTTCCCCCTCAACACTTTAGAATCACAACTAAAATACAGACAAAACATCCTGAATAATCAACTGAAGACTAGATGGAGAGAACCCTGGTAACCAAAAAGATGGCTAGGAAGTGCAGAGGGAGGCAAGAAAGGGCTGGCCGGGCTCCCACAGACAGCAGCTGAAGTTCCAGAGGGACATCTCAGCTGTGGGGGGTTCCCACTGAGAACTCTGGGGTCTAAATCCCAAGCTGGACCCCTCAGCCAGAGCACCAGAACTGAGAAAAGTACCCATACAACATATGGCTGTTTGGAGTAAGGTGTAAGAAAGCAGTTCAATTTTTTTAATGGCCGCTTTGGCAGTATAGTGCATATGGCTGGCTATCAGTCCAGATATAGGGATTATGTATTTTTGTCTGCCAAGAACATCTCCTTCTTCTGAAAAAGGCTTCCCTACCTCCCCATTTAAGCATTCCTATCCTATATAGTCTAGCTATACTAATAAAAGGGTAAGATGCTAATTAGACTGGGTCAACTGGCCATCTTCCAGACATCTGACTTCCTTCCAGACAAAGTCATGGTGATGGGGGCCAAGGCAGAGGCAGTTAGGGCTGATCAGGCCAGCAGGGGAGGGCAGTTGGGGACAAGATCAGGCCAGGAGGGGGTTAGGGTCAATCAGGCAAGCATGGAAGGAAAGTTAGGGGTGAGATCAGGCCAGCAGGAGAGGGCTGTTGGGGGCAAGATCAGGCTGGCAGGGGAGGGCAGTTAGGGATGATCAGGCAGGAAGAGGCAGTTGGGGTTGAGATCAGGCTGGCAGGGGAGGGCACTTAGGGGTGAGATCAGGCTGGCAAGGGAAGGCCGTTAGGGGCAATCGGGCAGGCAGGCACATGAGCCATTAGAAACCAGCGGTCCCAGAATGCGAGAGGAATGTCTGACCGCCAAGGATCAGGCCTAAACTGGTGGTAGGACATCCCCCAAGGGGTTCCCGATTGGAGAGGGTGCAGGCTGGGCTGAGGGAACCCCTTCCCCCCCTGCCCCTTAAGGCACAAATTTCGTGCATCTGGCCACTAGTATTATTATAATAATGACTGCAGGTGTTTATATAAACTGCAAGGGTAGGGAATAAATGACATCCACATTCTGATTCTCACACTGTGCTCTCAATAATTTGAAGCATATATTCTTAGAGAGGCTAAAAGTTTCTCCTCATGGTCAGTAGCATTTCCTTTAGTGATTTCCTTTTTCAGATACTTTGATTCTGACCTTTCCATCTTTGTACCCATTAGATAACACAGTGCCTGGCATGTAAAATGGGATCAGCAAGTGTGTGAAAAATGAATGGTGACGTTGACCTTCCCATACCCCTCTATATATGAGGCTCCTAGTTAAGGACTTCTGACCATTGTCTGAACTTTCTAGCACCGGCATCGTCTTCTTATAAAATAGCTGCAATCCACCATTCCAGCTAGTACAGTGTTCTTTCAGGCTGTGCCTTAAAGGACATTTCCCCCCTGAGTACAGGTTAGGGACTATGACCTCACCTGTGTAAATCCTTGGTGCTATAAATCAATTTCTTGTTTAATAATCAGTATAAAACAGCACCAATAAGAAGAGCTTCCTTGATTTGCAAATATTCCAAATAAAACTATTGGAATTGACCAACAGAATGTGGGAGCCTAAGCCCATATTGTGTTCTCCATCTCGCTTTGCAAGGTAATGTTCTGTGTTCACTGCTCCAGCCTTAAATGTGTGGTCAGTTGACAAATAGAGGAATGACAGCCCTGCTCCTGGTTGCCCATCATAACACTCCAGTCCTTATGAGCCCCACGGGCTGCTCTGTCCAATGGCAAAGAGGGGGCAGCGAGCACCTGCGGCTAGGGACCCCATCAAAGTCGTGTCCTTAGAGTTGGTCTTCCAGGCTCTATGTGATTCAGAAGTGCCTGTCTGTCCCTAGTGAGCAGGAACATTCTAGAAGCAGAGCCTGGAGAAGGGCGTGGGAAGCAGGGCTAGGCAGGTGCTCCTGGGAAGGGTGCTGAGGAGAGTGTTGAGGAGGGGCTGCCCCATGGGAACTCCTGTGTCAAGGGCTGTTTCTGATGGAGGAGGAAGGTCAGTCACTGCCTTCATAGCCTCTTCCTCCACATATCGCTTATTTTAACTAATCATAAAAAGGAAATGGGAGGTGCCTGGCAGCTGGCAGGCTCTGACAGGAAGCATCCCATAAGGGGACAAGCACGCGGCCCCTCACTGGTTGCTGGGTCCTGTTTACAGCAGTTTCCACCCATCCGGAGGACCTGCTCCTGGCTGCCGGGGCCCCACGCCTTTCTTCTTCATTCACAGCAGCTGTGCCTGGAACATTCGACCTCCAGACCACTCTAGTTTAACTACATCCGCTTGGCTTCCTCTGAGTCCACTGCCTGCAAGAGCTCATACTTCTCCAGGCCACCCAGTACCTTCCCCAGGCCGCCCAGCGCCCGCTGGCTGCACCCCACCAGGTAAGGGGAGGCAGGGGAGGGTACCGACAACCCTGGGAGTCTGAGATCCCACAGCCTAGTCAGAGCCACTCATTGCTGGTGTGACCTCACACAGGTTACCCTACTTCTGGGCTCACCCATGGGTGAAAGGGGACTATGATGGTGACGCTGGGAGCAGCCACGGGTTTATAGGGGGGGGGGGGGGAGGAACAGGACTGGGAATCACTCGCCCTGAGCGCTTGGAGCTTTCCAGCAAATTGCCTACTGTTTAGCCTATTGGACATTCTTGGAGTCTCAAAAGGTTTCACGCAGCTTCGGGAATATTCTCATCCCACTTGATGGATAAGAAAATTGAGTTTCCCCAGGTGCCCCGCTTGGGGTCGGGGGTATGCTTCTCAGTTTCTCTCTCTAAACTTCTTAACCTCGCCCCACTGCACACCTGCTCCACAGGAGACCCCTCAGTACACATTGTCTCATGACCGTGTCTTTCTGGAAACCACTCCATTCTCCCCCAATAGCCCACACCTTTCCTCTGACATGACGTAGGACTCAGCTGCATGGCGAACAGACTCATATTCAGGCAGAAGGACAATCCCTCTGTCTGCTGAACCTTATGTGACAGATGTATCCAGAAATCACAAGAACTAAACTACAAAACAAGGGAAATATAATGCCAGGAAATATGGGGACTGTGGCAGATGAGTGAAGGAGACACTGGTGAATGGTAGATAAGAAATACTTTGATTTTCCTAAAACAAGCAGGAGGGAGCCTGCTTTCTCATGGTTTGATACAATAAGGTATCATCATGATAAAATCAGGCGCTTGTAATTTTAAAATCATTATAAAATCAAGGTACATTATATTCATTTCTTATAACCCCCTGCCTGAACTAGATCCTCCTATTGTCCTGCCAATGCTGTTGCAACTTCAGCTTGCACGCTACCTGCCACTCTCTGATAATACCTGGCCCCATTTTAGAGATTAGAATTTTTCTTTTAGAGAAGGAATCTGCCTCCATTCTTGATCCTCACATTCTTGCCTACTCTGACACCTTTGCTGCTCTGAGATTGACCTGCACCTGATTCCTGCAGGTCAGCCATGCTTCCCCCAGTCTTCTCCTAGGCTTTATTCAGTTCTGTTAATATTTTCTCTGCGACTCGTTTTAGCATCTACATCAATATCTTTTGTCACTCTCCCAGGACACTTTGTTATTTGATAATTTCTGCCTAAAAGCTCATTCCCCTGTGGACACACGACTCCTCTGCCGCCTGACACATTCAGAAGACGGTCCAGGAGAATGACAACCCTGCCTCTTGGCTAATGCTACCTGAGTTTGATTGACTTTCTGTGTCAGGCACGCTGCTCCATTTGTTTCACACTGATACTCAAGTCAGTAAAACACCAGATTGGTTTACACTGAAATGCTTCAATTCAGAGCAGCTCCTGCCCCCTGCAGTTTTCTCTTCGAATAATCTTTTCTTGGAAAAGCATAGATTTTACAATACAAGTGTCTCTGTGGGTTTGGGGGAAGGCTTCCAGCTTGTCAGCCTCAGTTTATGTCCTGACCATGAGACAACCACATTGAATGTGGGGTCCAAGAGACTGTGGACTCATTTGGATTAATCTTCTTTCCTCCTGTGGAACCAAGGAGAATTGGCTGGCAAAAGGAGCTGGTTTTCAGTTTTAGTTTTACAAGACAATTGTGTGATCTTGGGCCGGTCATTTGTTGCTCAGTTTCCTAATATTTTAATCAAAATTTTAAACCTATATTAATTTAGGAAAAGAATAAAAAATGGACAGGAAAGAACTTATAAAGTTATAAGTGGCCACCCAGAGGGTTATTACAATGAAGAAGTTCACCATCAACATGGTCACCACTGTCATCGTCTTTGCCACAGCGATAGATTGATTCAAACATATTTTCTGAGGTTTCCAAACCTCACAGAAGGTCATTTAAAGTAGAAAATGTGTCATAGAATTGGAGCAGGTTTAGCAAGAGCCAGAGTATAATTTCCCAGAGTCAAGGACAGTGTATAAGAGCGGGTGGTGAGGAAATGCTCTTCTCTGGGCTTATGAGAGTGAGGGCAGAAGGGGGAGGAAAGGGAAAAAGAAAGGAGGAAAGGTAGGAAGGAAGGTTCACATCTGATGATGTGAAAATGGATGGTTTTCCTAAGGAGGCCCAAAAAATCACTAAGTGAATAGAAAAACATGCAAGCATTCTTTCTATATAACAGAAGCAACCTGAATAGCAAACAGACTACAAACACCCTTTTTAAATTCAGTGGTAACCAGTAAAATGCAAGTGTAAATGGATGAAGTCATCCTTATGTATGCCCATAAGGGTGATTTAAAAGTCGAATATTGCCAAGTACAAATGTAGATTTGGGGACTTCTCACACAGGGCTGGTGTCAGTGAGAATTTGCACGGTGCTCTTGAGTCATACTGACAGTATCTAGTCAGGTGGGAGCTGTCTATCCCAGGTCAATTGTTGCACAGAGATATATAGTAAGTGGGGATTATTTTGCAGCAAGCATGTATGTGAGACAGCTCAAATGTTTGTTAATAAAGTGGCTCAGTTTGTTGAGAATTTTCCCATTCACCAAAAGGTCGAAGGTTCAATTCCCAGTCAAGGCACATACCTGGGTTCAATCTCTGGTTGGGGCATGTTCGGGAGGCAGCCGATCAATGTTTCTCTCTCACACCAATTTATCTCTCTCTCTCTCTCTCTCTCTCTCTCTCTCTCTCTCTCTCTCTCTCTCAAATCAATAAAAACGTATATTAAAAAAGTAACTGGTCCTCTTTGGTTTTGCCCAATGAATAGAGTGTTGGTCTGCAGACTGAAGGGTCCTGGGTTCAATTCCAGTCGAGGGCACATGCCCGGTGTTATGGGCTTGATCCCCAGTGGGGGGCATGCAGGAGGCAGCCAGTTAATGATTCTCTCTCATCCTTGATGTTTGAGTCTCTCTCTCTCTCTCTCTCTCTCTCTCTCTCTCTCTCTCTCCCTTCCTCTCTCTGAAATCAATAAAAATATTATTTTAAAAAGTAACAAGACCTTCTTTTTAAAAATATTATTGGATAAAATGTTACACAAATAATGTCATTTATATAAAAGTTTAAAATGCAAAAACAGTATTAGACATAACCTATAGATACATGTGTGTGTATATATAACTATAATTACATACATGAAATGATACATAAAAACCTCAGAATATTGGTTGCCTCTGAAGGGCAGAGGGAGGGTGAAAGAGACTGGGGAGTCAAAAATAAATAAGTGAAATTTTATGTGTAATGTGTTAGCTTTTTAATCAAACAGAAAAGCTTCAGTAAAAATACCAAAATACTTACATTTGTTCATTGCAAATTGTAGGTTTGGTTTTATAACTGTGTATTTCTTCACTTAAAAATATGTTTCATAACCGCATAATATTTAAAACTGAATAAGTAAATACAACCTCATCTTAGGTGTAGCTGTATGTGATATACTTGCCTTTTCTAACAGCAAGATGAGTGACACAATATTATGCCTCATTTGAAGGAAACATTTATGCCAATTGAAGCCAGTGGTAGTGCCAATTTCTGTTTAAATCTACTGAGACACAAAATGGTGATCACCGGGAGACAAGGACCTCAGAGCCAGCCAGGAAAAACAGTTGATTAAACACTGAGCAGGAAGTGAGTTGTTCTTGAATTTGTCCTCAGTGTTGATGCTTTCTCTTTGGCCATGGCACCCCTTTCTCTCCACCAACTAACTGCTCAGAGGGCTAATCACAAACTTGCTAGAACAGAGAAAGAAATTGCCTTGCTGCAAATGACATTGGCTTGTTTGAAGTAGTGAGAATTTCTAGTGCCTGACACGCTATGTGTCACATGGGTATCCAATGGCCAAGAGGAAAAGTACAGTGCGCCTTCCCAGGGGAAGGTTGGATCTGGGACATGAGTCCTTCAAGGACTGACATGAGAGACAGTACTGTTTCCAGAAAGTTAGCCTACTTTGATTCCAAAACATAAAATAAGATAATGTTCCCCTCCTCATTCCATAAAGAATGCTTTTTTCACTTCATGCCTTTTCCAGTTGGAGGGACATACGCAACTGATTGCTTTTAAACATTTGCTACTTTCCTGTAAGCTAAGTAACAAAACTAAACAAAGAAAGCCACCAAGCATTGTGAGAACAATGCACTGTGTTACCATCACCTAGTTTGCTGAAAGTTAATTATTGATGTTTGCAAGTATAATGTGAGTTAGAAAATTAACAATGAAAATGGATCCTCGATGGAGAATTTGCAGTAGGTGTCTGAATTGGAGGTGGCCTCAGGCCTTACCAACTCCCAAGTGGAATCTTATCAGACAATTGCATGGATTACTAATGGGAATGGGGTTCTTGGGGCACTGCTAGAATAAGCATTTCCAGGGGCTTCAGAGGGAGAATAAGATATGCAAAAAGAATCACTCAGCAGGATGAGTGATTTTTATTTGCATGGAATTTTATCCAGGGTTTCAATCCCATTGCCTTCAATGCAGTGCTAAAAGAGGAGCAGCTGAGGATTCAGTAGAGCTAGAAGCAAAGTCAGTGTCCAAAGTTTCTTTTCCTTGGTGGACTTGGGTCAGGCACAACATCAGGGTATTTGCAGTCCATCAGCCCATTGTGTGGGTCATTGCATGTGGCAAATGCAAGCA
The DNA here is from genome assembly GCF_014108235.1 of Myotis myotis. Lineage (NCBI taxonomy): Eukaryota > Metazoa > Chordata > Mammalia > Chiroptera > Vespertilionidae > Myotis > Myotis myotis. Next base: position 4,653,816 of record NW_023416330.1, on the reverse strand, counting down.
ATCAGGAGCCTGAGAGTCCCAAGGCCAGGAGTCAAGCTCTAGGAGGAGGTAATGGAGCTAACACTTTTGATTAGGAGATTAAATATCTCAAATCTCTGGGTGCTTGCAGTGGCCACGCCTACTCTGCCCAATGACCTGTTCCCAGTTGTGACTGACAAGCAAGTACCTTCCCTCTGTCACCCAAACTTTACTGGCATGTGTTAAACGGCAGTTTCCTGGAAAAGTTGCACCAATGACTATAATACTTGGCATTCCCTTTGCTCCTTTTCAGTTATTTAAAACTGGGTTAATTATAAGGGTATCAGACACTTGCTTTTATTCTTTTCCTATGCTTCTTCCAGAAGAGAATGGAAGGACTTCTGAAGAGCAACTATGGAAGTATGGCAAAAGGTAAGAAAGACGCCAAGTTCTTTTAAGTCACCAGTCCCTCACCTCAAACACAGTGACAGAAACCCAGTGATTTTAAATGGAAGAAGGAAAATATAATATTTGTTTTTATCTTTACCTTCCCAACCATCATCACACACACACCTGACCCCCAGTACAATGCTCTCCAGGCACATCACCTGTGATAAATGTGGAAATGAAACTTCAAGTCAGAAGTTGCAGGATTTTGAACTGAATTGTAAATAAATTTTCTCTTTCCTTGTCTGCTCTGAGCTGAAGAAATGGAAAAGTTTTCCAGAGAGATTTAGTAATCATGTTTGCTACAAAAACATCCCAGACACTGCAGAAAAGGAACAACCAACATAGAATAGGAATAAAATAATAGATTTTAGAAGCCTACAGTGAATGTGGAATCCATTTGAGCTGATAAGAACTCTAGAACATCTCCAGTACTCATCTTCCTTCATCCCTTGAAGGTTTTAGCTCTTGGCTCAGTGTTTCCCTCCCCAGCATCACTTTTGTTAACTTCCTGTAACTCAATCAGCCATGCAGGTGACCTTTCCATCACATGTACTACTAAAGGTCTTAACTTCCAGGCCTCTTCAGCCACCCATCCTGAGTCATCTCCTAGGCTTTGCCTTTAACATTATCTAAGACCTTTCTGTTGTCTCAATTTCAAGCATCCAACTCCCCACCCAGAGAGCAGAGGCCCAGGGACCTAGGCTGGTCCTTGGTGGGAGGTCATATCTGAGACTCCCTTTCATCCCAAGGTTTAGATAAATGATGAATGTGTTGAGCACTTCTACACATGTGTGCCTGGGAATTTGTGGGTGAAAAAGAGGTGGTAATATTTTGCCAGGTGTGAGTTCTCATCCTCTGTCTCATTTTAATATCACATTTATTTAGCATGAAACTGGCCTAGAAACCATCCCTGGAAAAACACAGGGACCCCTTTACTTTCAGAAAAACTGTATCTTCCCTGGTTTGGCTGAAAGGTTTGGAGTGACCTCGTCAGTGTAGCAGTTCTTACTCTTGGCTATGGGTCCAACGTGGGCTTCCTATGTAGACTTTCTATGGTCCAGGAACCTCATGCAGTTGTCAGTAAATTTGTGTATGTATTTAGATAAGACAGTTTCCTGGGAGGGAGGTCCATAGATTTGCTGGACCTCCACGAGGTACACGAGGGTCCATGACCAAAAAATCTGAAGCAACACTGGCTTAGTAAGACACACAATATTTCTTTTTCAGGCTGTGTAGAAGATAGCCGAATTGAATCATCATCCTCACTGAGGCTGGTCCTGGTGGGCAAATCCGGCTGCGGGAAAAGTGCTACTGGAAACAGCATCCTCTGCAAGACCGTGTTTGAGTCCAAACTGGGGGCCCAGACCGTGACCAGGAGATGCCAGGTGGCCACAGGCACGTGGAATGGGAAGAACATTCTGGTGGTTGACACGCCCTCCATCTTTGAGACAAAGGCCAAGAACCAAGAGATGTACAAGGACATCGGGGACTGCTACCTGCTCTCAGTCCCAGGACCACAGGTGTTGCTGCTAGTGACACAGCTGGGGCGCTTCACTGCCCAGGACACGGTGGCAGTGAGGAGGGTGAAGGAGGTCTTTGGGATAGGAGCCATGAGATATGTGGTGGTCGTCTTCACCCACAAGGAGGACTTAGGGGACGGGTCCTTGGATGACTATGTAGTCAACACGGACAACCACAGCCTGAGGTGCCTGATCCAGGAGTGTGGGAGGAGGTACTGTGGCTTCAACAACCGGGCCACCGGAGAGGAGCAGAGGGAGCAGCTGGAGCATCTGATGGCTGTGGTCGAGAGCCTGGAGAGAGAGCACCAGGGCGCCTACTACACAAACGAGCTCTACTTGGATGCACAGATGCTCGAGGAAGGCAGGGTCAGCACCCCTGGAGAAGAGCCCAGGTGGTTCCTGGCCAAGGTGAAAGCTTATGTTGAAAATCAAGAGCGAATCCTGAAGGAGTCCCAGAGTCACTGGGTGTTCAAGGTGCTCCTCAGGGTCAGAAAGTGGATGCGTAATAACATTGGGTTATCTGCTTTCCTTGTGATATGCATTTTTATTTTTTTTGTCCTTTTAATTAAGTTGTGTATTCCTTAAAGACGCTGAGCAGCATTTTCAGCTGACTTCTACAATTGGCTTCTTTTTTCCAAACTCACCATCTCTTTTTGGGTTTGTAAGAAACTTATGTGCTTTTTGCTTAAGTTCAGTTTTCATATCTCTTCCTTACATTAGACATGTCATTCATGTTCTCCTAGTGTTTCTAGATAAATAAAATCCAAAGGAAAATATATTTCTTTTTTGATTTGTTAAATATCATGGAGGTAAATAATAACTTAGCTAGATACAATCCTGGATACTTGGGAGGGTTTTATAGGAAGGAAGATGAGTGGACTGTGATATTACACATTGAGGGAAGAAATATATTACATTAGAAGCTGGGTGTAGAATTCCTTATATTATTCAGAAATATGCTCTGATTTCATCATAGGCTATAAGAAATGACACCCATCACCATCCCCACCTGAGAGAGGAAGTTCTGGGGGGAATTTTGGAGGCATGAAGGGGCTGGGAAGGAAGGTGGGAGGGGACATGGACAAGTTAGGAGAAGAGAAAATGGTCACAGAGGTGGGATGGGGTGAGGCCTTGGGGAAAGCAGAGACAGTGGCTGGGGGGGAAATAGGAACTGGGGTTTCATAGAACAGAGCCAGATAGTGGATTAGGCTTAGCAGACGACACGATCTCAGTCACTTACAAAGGAAATGGTGGATGGACAAGATGTAAGTGATGTGTGAGGTTGAATTCCATAAAACTTCGTGAACACTGAAATTTGAATTTTATTGACCTTCTTATATGGCAATTAAACATTCTTCTTCTTTTTATTTCTTCAACTTTTTAAATACCTAACAGCCTTCTTAGCTGGGAGGCTGTAAAAATGGCACCAGGCCAATGTGGTCACACTCCCTTTTTCAATAAATTACCACTGTTGGTGGAGCTCTGTTGTGAAGCAGCCTCTTTAGCCCCAAGGTCAGTACATCATGTCTGGGAACTCGGGGAGGGAGGGGTGTTCACCACCTCCACGGCAGCAAAGGGAAGAGGGCAGGCATTAAGGTGACATCTGGGCAGAGGTCATGAAGTTAGTGGAAATGGGAAGCTAGATGAAGTCCCCAGGTGGCCCCTGCCCCACCCTCTCCTTCTTTTGGTGGCTGTCCCCCCGTTCTCTGCCCATTTGTACCCTGTACTGTGTGCTAGGGGCAGGGGCCTGACAAAAAAGAATTACTAAGTAAACTGAGGGGCAGGGACCATGGGAGAGAAAAATTGCTAATTATCTCGCTAGAAAAGCAATGTGTTATGATTGAACCCAGCCAGGTGTGACCCTGCTCTTAAATTTTATGTAAACTTTTTACCCTGCCAGTACCAGGAACGGCTAATGACCCGCTTTGCAGTTTTTTTCTTTTTTAAAAAAATACTTTGTAGTGTTGCAGATAAAAGGTCTTGCTGTACTCTTGGTCTGCACTGCAAGCTGTGGGCTCTTATGGGAAGGACACGGCTAGCAGTCAGCTGGTCAGCTTAATAAAGGCTCTTAAAATTTAAATTCTGAGTCGGTGGTCTATCTCGCTGAGCTAACCCATAACATTTGGAGGACCACAGCGAGATCCCCGGCAGGGGTGAGAGGGACCCCTTATTTACGGCAGGAGGCTCTCCCCCAGCAGGGGTGAGAGGGACCCCTTATTTAGGGCAGGAGGCTCTCCCCCGGCAGGGAGGAGAGGGACCCCCTATTTAAGGCAGGAGGCTCTCCCCCACTTGTCGCCGGGCACTCAGCGAGATACCCCACACCTGTGGAGAATGACTACCAAGGAGGCCTCCAGTCCACCCAAAAACTTTCAATTTGGAAACCGAGCCACCTGGACTCTCGAGAGAGGTAAGGACCGGTCGTTAAACAGGAATTGGGATGTCCCATGGAAGGACCTATACAGAGGGCTGGACGCAGCGGTACTTCTGGTCCTGACCCGCGGCCATGACGGTGGCCGGGGTCCCTGGTTCGTGCGGCTGTAGGCTGCACTGGGTTTGTCTGTCTGGTATTTGTTTGTTTTGGTGTTTATTGTCAAAAAGTTGTCTGCTTCTGTGTGTACCCTGCTGCAATGTTTTTTGAAAATTTTCAGGACTTCAAGGAGCAAGCTGCAGGTTCCAGGCAACCTTAGGTTGCATTTGGCTGATTTATTTTGTCTTTGTTCTTTGTTGTCTTTGTCTTTGTCAAATGGGATAGGGTCAGTCATCTTCGTCGACCCCCTATCAGTCAGGCCCACTCCGAGTGAGTGGAAGGGGAGCTTGATCACCTCCCGGGAAGCTATAGAGCTCTCTCAGGAATTGGAAAATTGTTAGGAATTAGATGGATTGTTTAAACTCTGAATGAATGTCTGGTGAAAGTATGTGAGTGTGGAGGGAGGGGGCCTTCCCTCTCCTCTCTTTTGTGTGGCTCCATGACTTCAGTCAGGTGGGCATCTGCATGAGGATCTGTAAAAACAGGTCACCCCCTTCCTTGTCTGTCTCTCGCCACCAATCATCATGGGGTCGGGACAAAGTTTGTGTGGGACTAGCCAAATTACTACAGCTGGATACAGCTCCAGCCTGGGCTAGGCTACTAAGAAAGTGTAAATCATTACTGGTCTATGTGAAGTAAAAGCTACTTTGATTTATTCTACTTTCTATTGATACGCTTGGCTGAATGTTTGGGCTGGCCCCCTTAATGGTCTTTCAAAAGCCTCTTGCAGCTGCGAGAATTATTTTTTTTCTCAGAGTCTTTTGCTCACTATTAAAGGGGAATCAGCCCACTTAGCTAATAAAGATTTCTATCAGTTGATCTAACCTAGGTTGTAAATTTACTGTATTAAACTGAAGTTCTAGGGTAGATTTAAAGGTTAGAATGTTAATGCTTTTGATTTACAGTGATTCTGTAAACGGGAGTGGCCCACTTTCCAGGAGGGGTGGCCGGATGCAGGGTCTTTTGATCTGACCACTGCCTACCGGGTCCATTATGACATATACGGCAGCCCAGGGCATCCTGATCAAATTCCTTATATTCAGGTTTGAATTGACATATTGTCCAAGAAACCCCGGTAGATGAGGGCTTGCCTCCCGAGGGGAAAATTGGGACAGAGACAGACAATTTTTTGGCCGGGCCCAAGAAGGGAAAGGCTTCCCCGGTCCTTCAGGGAGAGCAGGAGGAACCCATTAGCCAGCTGCCCCCCTATGGTCCCCAGGCATCAGATCTGGATGAGCCCCGGCCTCAAGCCCAGACCATGCCACCAGTTCTTGACCCGGAGCCCCTGCCTCCCCCAATGCCAATTGTCTTCCCTCCGCACCCACCGACGGAAGGGGCTTTGTCGTCCTTCAACCCCTTCAGTCCATCCCATACTAGACAGGGACAGCGTATGGAGGGAGAGAGAGAGAGGGGGAGAACCTGCAGGACCCTGTGACATCTGCCAGTCCTGCAGTTCCTATGTTGCCACTACGGCAGGTCGGCCCTCTAGATCTGCCAGACGGGCAGCCCTCTGGGGATGCAAGGCGGATCGAGACACTATTCCCCAGCTCCAGACTAGATTGGGGAGTAAATGATCAAAGAAGGGGGGCTGGATGCCTGAGCTGCCTGCAGTGGCCCTGAAAAAAAGCAGCAGCAGCAGCAAGAAAGTAGAGAACAGCAGAAATTTACCTGACATTAGAGCTGCCCTGCTGCTGCCCAGTCAAAAATGAATGTTTTACAACAAGCAATGCAAGACTTAGGCCTTTGGCTTGCAAGCTATAGCAGTTAAGCCAGAAGCCAGTGACTAGTACTAGCCTTCCTACAGCCCCAGAAAGCGTAGCAAGCCTGAGATCTATGAAAGCTGCAGATAGAGGTAGTAAAAGCTCCCTGCTTGCAAATGTACTGAAAGGGTTTTAGTACCTGTTGCTGCTGGAAGAGGAGGGGCTGATAGCCCCTTCCAGTGCACTCCCTTCAAAGAGGCCTGGTCGCTGCTCTGCCATAAAAGGGGACTTGTGGAAAGACAAGAAAAGCAGGGCCCTGTAACTAATAAACAAAGTTAAGAAAAGGGCACTCTCCCTGGACCTGGGAGTTATCAGGACTTTGAAATTCTCCAAGAGAGGAGAAGTCTGACTCAGAGACTAGCTGAAACCTCGTTGGGTTAGGAGGACCAGAGGCTGCATATTGAACTTATAGACTGCAATTTGCTAGACAGAGGTCCAAGCCCAGTTGTATAGGGGTTAAGCTACCTGTATACTGTCTTACAGGCCTGTGTGACCATGCCCATGTCAGGGGTGGCACAAAGCCTCAACTGTAGGAAACTGGGGAAGGCCTGTCTAGAACAGAAGGGATAGTAAAGTAGTGAATACTGGCCCTCTGTTACAGGAATTACAGACCCTGTGAGGTCCTGTGACATGTAAGACCCTGTAAAGAAATAAAGCTCCTTTAGTCCGTTCTGAGAGAACAAGTCAAGTAAGGGGAGCCCTACTACAGGGAACAGCTATACCTATCTATTTAATTATAGACACATTGTAAATTTCTTCTTACCATTTAAAGATAGATTAATGGCTGTGTTTCCCTCCAGGCAACCCAACTGAAACCCCAATAGTGACAGGGGAAAGGAGGCTCTCGACCGGTACCGCCAGACTCTATTAGGGGGCATCCAAGCTGCTGCTTGGAGACCCACAAACCTCTCTAAAATGACAGAGACAGTCCAGGGGCCTAACCCTGATGCCCCGGAAAATCGGAGGGCTGTCAATGTTACATTTGTTTCCCAGTCGACCCAGATATTAAAAATTACAGAAGTTAGAAGGCTTTGAGGAGAAATCAATCTCTGAGTTGGCTGAGGTGGCCCAGAAGGTTTTCAACAATCGGGAGGACCCGAAGGCAGGTTTAAACACCCGGATGGCCAAGGTCCTCCTGGCCTTAAACAAAAAAAGAAAAAAAAGACCCAAGAGGCCAGAGAAACAACAAGGGCCAAGAAAAGCCTCGCAGGAGAAAAGGAGTCCAACCCCGGCTTGGGAAAATCAATGTGCATTTTGCAGAAAGGAAGGACATTGGAAAACAGAAATGCCCTAAAAGTGCGAGGGAACCGACTCCCATGTTGGTGAAGGAGGTGGATTAGGGTTGTCAGGGCTCAGCTGGCCCCCAAGAACCCAGATAACCCTGACAGTGTGGGGGGCCACAAGGTGGACTTCCTTGTGAAACTCATAGCACTCACTCAGGCCCTCTGGTGGGAAAAAGGAAAAGAGTGAACATTTTAGCTTCCTGAAAAAGCTGCCTTGAACCCTGCCACACTCCTCCCTGACGTGGAGGCAGAGGCCCCTTTGCATGACTGCGAGGAGACACTGACTACCCTCACTTTCCTCCGCAAGAACCTTGTGGACCAGCCCCTGCAGAATCCGGATGAAACCCTCTACATGGACATCACCCGGTATGTGGTATGCGGGGCGGCAGTAGTAACATGAGGAGGAGCCAGGGAGATCTAAGAAGCCCTGGTGAGCTCCCCAGCCACTGGCCCTGCCAGACCTACCCAGGGACTGCAAGGATGTATCTCCTTACACTGCCCTTACAGGAGGCCAAGGAATTGGCTAAAAGACCAGTAGGGCCCCTAGAAGTTCTCATAGCCCTGCCAGCACAAAGGCTCCCAGAGAAGCCTACTCATCTGCCGGAGGAGCAGAGGCTAGCTGAGAAACTAAGGGCCCGGGAAGAAGAGGCTGGATGGTTAATTCTGTCAGATGGGAGGCCTATAGTGCCAGAAGCCCTGGGGCGAACCATCGCTTCCCAGACCCACCAGAGTACCCACCTTGGGGGAACGAAACTATCAGACTTGATTAGAAAGTGCCAAGTATGTGCCCGAGTAATCAAGGGCCCCCTGTTGTGGCCATGCCGGGGCAGCGAGTCCGAGGTCAGAACTCCGGAGAACACTGAGAAATGGACTTCACTAAGACACCAGGAGGACAAGGAAGGTATAAGTACATGCTGGTTTCATTGATACCTTCTCTGACTGGCCTGAGGCATATCCAACCAAGGCAGAGGACAGCACAGGCAGTAGTTAGAACTCCTCACTGAAATTGTCCCCCGGTTTTAGCCTACCACTATACATGGGGTCCGACAATGGCCCAGGTTTATCACCAAGTTACACAATCCATAGTTAAGGCCCTGAGAGTTACTTGAAATTGTATTGTGTTTATAGGCTACAGAGTTCTGGACAGGTAGAGAGAATAAATTGGACCTTAGAAAAACATTAACTAAGTTAAAATTAGAGACTGCGGAAAACTGGGTTAAGTCTCCTTCCTTTTGCTCTCCTCAGAGCTAGGTGCATCCCATATGTTTGGTAGGTTCGCCACCTCTCCTTCCCCGCCTAAGGGAGGAAAATCTTGCCCGGCTGGTCTACCCGAAATTTGCTTAAGTCCTTACAGGCTTTGCAGAGCAGCGCCATGTCGGCACGATGGGTGGTGAGAGCCGTACGGGAGGAGGACGCACCAGAGAACCAGTCAACACAGCCTTCCTTCTCTCCAGGTGATCTCGTCTGGGTGAAGCATCACAACCCTGGGCAACCTGGAACCTAGATGGGATGGGACCCTACCAGGTGGTGCTGAGCACTCCAACCGCCATCAAAATTGCAAGGAAAGAGGCACTGGATTCATCGCACCCAAGTGAAGGCGGCTGACAGCGGTGACACCCCCGGAGGTGGAAGTAAAACTAACCAGAACCCACTAAAGGTGGAACTAGTACCTGCATCATGATCTATCTACTACTGCTCGCTGTCATGTGGAGGT
>NW_023416330.1:4526000-4644591 GCF_014108235.1 Myotis myotis | reverse complement strand
AACTGCCACTCTCTGATAATACCTGGCCCCATTTTAGAGATTAGAATTTTTCTTTTAGAGAAGGAATCTGCCTCCATTCTTGATCCTCACATTCTTGCCTACTCTGACACCTTTGCTGCTCTGAGATTGACCTGCACCTGATTCCTGCAGGTCAGCATGCTTCCCCCAGTCTTCTCCTAGGCTTTATTCAGTTCTGTTAATATTTTCTCTGCGACTCGTTTTAGCATCTACATCAATATCTTTTGTCACTCTCCCAGGACACTTTGTATTTGATAATTTCTGCCTAAAAGCTATTCCCTGTGGACACACGACTCCTCTGCCGCCTGACACATCAGAAGACGGTCCAGGAGAATGACAACCCTGCCTCTTGGCTAATGCTACCTGAGTTTGATTGACTTTCTGTGTCAGGCACGCTGCTCCATTTGTTTCACACTAATACTCAAGTCAGTAAAACACCAGATTGGTTTACACTGAAATGCTTCAATTCAGAGCAGCTCCTGCCCCCTGCAGTTTTCTCTTCGAATAATCTTTTCTTGGAAAAGCATAGATTTTACAATACAAGTGTCTCTGTGGGTTTGGGGAAGGCTTCCAGCTTGTCAGCCTCAGTTTATGTCCTGACCATGAGACAACCACATTGAATGTGGGGTCCAAGAGACTGTGGACTCATTTGGATTAATCTTCTTTCCTCCTGTGGAAACCAAGGAGAATTGGCTGGCAAAAGGAGCTGGTTTTCAGTTTTAGTTTTACAAGACAATTGTGTGATCTTGGGCCGGTCATTTGTTGCTCAGTTTCCTAATATTTTAAATCAAAATTTTAAACCTATATTAATTTAGGAAAAGAATAAAAAAATGGACAGGAAAGAACTTATAAAGTTATAAGTGGCCACCCAGAGGGTTATTACAATGAAGAAGTTCACCATCAACATGGTCACCACTGTCATCGTCTTTGCCACAGCGATAGATTGATTCAAACATATTTTCTGAGGTTTCCAAACCTCACAGAAGGTCATTTAAAGTAGAAAATGTGTCATAGATTGGAGCAGGTTTAGCAAGAGCCAGAGTATAATTTCCCAGAGTCAAGGACAGTGTATAAGAGCGGGTGGTGAGGAAATGCTCTTCTCTGGGCTTATGAGAGTGAGGGCAGAAGGGGGAGGAAAGGGAAAAAGAAAGGAGGAAGGTAGGAAGGAAGGTTCACATCTGATGATGTGAAAATGGATGGTTTTCCTAAGGAGGCCCAAAAAATCACTAAGTGAATAGAAAAACATGCAAGCATTCTTTCTATATAACAGAAGCAACCTGAATAGCAAACAGACTACAAACACCCTTTTTAAATTCAGTGGTAACCAGTAAAATGCAAGTGTAAATGGATGAAGTCATCCTTATGTATGCCCATAAGGGTGATTTAAAAAGTCGAATATTGCCAAGTACAAATGTAGATTTGGGGACTTCTCACACAGGGCTGGTGTCAGTGAGAATTTGCACGGTGCTCTTGAGTCATACTGACAGTATCTAGTCAGGTGGGAGCTGTCTATCCCAGGTCAATTGTTGCACAGAGATATATAGTAAGTGGGGATTATTTTGCAGCAAGCATGTATGTGAGACAGCTCAAATGTTGTTAATAAAGTGGCTCAGTTTGTTGAGAATTTCCCATTCACCAAAAGGTCGAAGGTTCAATTCCCAGTCAAGGCACATACCTGGGTTCAATCTCTGGTTGGGGCATGTTCGGGAGGCAGCCGATCAATGTTTCTCTCTCACACCAATTTATCTCTCTCTCTCTCTCTCTCTCTCTCTCTCTCTCTCTCTCTCTCTCAATCAATAAAAACGTATATTAAAAAGTAACTGGTCCTCTTTGGTTTTGCCCAATGAATAGAGTGTTGGTCTGCAGACTGAAGGGTCCTGGGTTCAATTCCAGTCGAGGGCACATGCCCGGTGTTATGGGCTTGATCCCCAGTGGGGGGCATGCAGGAGGCAGCCAGTTAATGATTCTCTCTCATCCTTGATGTTTGAGTCTCTCTCTCTCTCTCTCTCTCTCTCTCTCTCTCTCTCTCCCTTCCTCTCTCTGAAATCAATAAAAATATTATTTTAAAAAGTAACAAGACCTTCTTTTTAAAAATATTATTGGATAAAATGTTACACAAATAATGTCATTTATATAAAAGTTTAAAATGCAAAAACAGTATTAGACATAACCTATAGATACATGTGTGTGTATATATAACTATAATTACATACATGAAATGATACATAAAAACCTCAGAATATTGGTTGCCTCTGAAGGGCAGAGGGAGGGTGAAAGAGACTGGGGAGTCAAAAATAAATAAGTGAAATTTTATGTGTAATGTGTTAGCTTTTTAATCAAACAGAAAAGCTTCAGTAAAAATACCAAAATACTTACATTTGTTCATTGCAAATTGTAGGTTTGGTTTTATAACTGTGTATTTCTTCACTTAAAAATATGTTTCATAACCGCATAATATTTAAAACTGAATAAGTAAATACAACCTCATCTTAGGTGTAGCTGTATGTGATATACTTGCCTTTTCTAACAGCAAGATGAGTGACACAATATTATGCCTCATTTGAAGGAAACATTTATGCCAATTGAAGCCAGTGGTAGTGCCAATTTCTGTTTAAATCTACTGAGACACAAAATGGTGATCACCGGGAGACAAGGACCTCAGAGCCAGCCAGGAAAAACAGTTGATTAAACACTGAGCAGGAAGTGAGTTGTTCTTGAATTTGTCCTCAGTGTTGATGCTTTCTCTTTGGCCATGGCACCCCTTTCTCTCCACCAACTAACTGCTCAGAGGGCTAATCACAAACTTGCTAGAACAGAGAAAGAAATTGCCTTGCTGCAAATGACATTGGCTTGTTTGAAGTAGTGAGAATTTCTAGTGCCTGACACGCTATGTGTCACATGGGTATCCAATGGCCAAGAGGAAAAGTACAGTGCGCCTTCCCAGGGGAAGGTTGGATCTGGGACATGAGTCCTTCAAGGACTGACATGAGAGACAGTACTGTTTCCAGAAAGTTAGCCTACTTTGATTCCAAAACATAAAATAAGATAATGTTCCCTCCTCATTCCATAAAGAATGCTTTTTTCACTTCATGCCTTTTCCAGTTGGAGGGACATACGCAACTGATTGCTTTTAAACATTTGCTACTTTCCTGTAAGCTAAGTAACAAAACTAACAAAGAAAGCCACCAAGCATTGTGAGAACAATGCACTGTGTTACCATCACCTAGTTTGCTGAAAGTTAATTATTGATGTTTGCAAGTATAATGTGAGTTAGAAAATTAACAATGAAAATGGATCCTCGATGGAGAATTTGCAGTAGGTGTCTGAATTGGAGGTGGCCTCAGGCCTTACCAACTCCCAAGTGGAATCTTATCAGACAATTGCATGGATTACTAATGGGAATGGGGTTCTTGGGGCACTGCTAGAATAAGCATTTCCAGGGGCTTCAGAGGGAGAATAAGATATGCAAAAAGAATCACTCAGCAGGATGAGTGATTTTTATTTGCATGGAATTTTATCCAGGGTTTCAATCCCATTGCCTTCAATGCAGTGCTAAAAGAGGAGCAGCTGAGGATTCAGTAGAGCTAGAAGCAAAGTCAGTGTCCAAAGTTTCTTTTCCTTGGTGGACTTGGGTCAGGCACAACATCAGGGTATTTGCAGTCCATCAGCCCATTGTGTGGGTCATTGCATGTGGCAAATGCAAGCAATCAGGAGCCTGAGAGTCCCAAGGCCAGGAGTCAAGCTCTAGGAGGAGGTAATGGAGCTAACACTTTTGATTAGGAGATTAAATATCTCAAATCTCTGGGTGCTTGCAGTGGCCACGCCTACTCTGCCCAATGACCTGTTCCCAGTTGTGACTGACAAGCAAGTACCTTCCCTCTGTCACCCAAACTTTACTGGCATGTGTTAAACGGCAGTTTCCTGGAAAAGTTGCACCAATGACTATAATACTTGGCATTCCCTTTGCTCCTTTTCAGTTATTTAAAACTGGGTTAATTATAAGGGTATCAGACACTTGCTTTTATTCTTTTCCTATGCTTCTTCCAGAAGAGAATGGAAGGACTTCTGAAGAGCAACTATGGAAGTATGGCAAAAGGTAAGAAAGACGCCAAGTTCTTTTAAGTCACCAGTCCCTCACCTCAAACACAGTGACAGAAACCCAGTGATTTTAAATGGAAGAAGGAAAATATAATATTTGTTTTTATCTTTACCTTCCCAACCATCATCACACACACACCTGACCCCCAGTACAATGCTCTCCAGGCACATCACCTGTGATAAATGTGGAAATGAAACTTCAAGTCAGAAGTTGCAGGATTTTGAACTGAATTGTAAATAAATTTTCTCTTTCCTTGTCTGCTCTGAGCTGAAGAAATGGAAAAGTTTTCCAGAGAGATTTAGTAATCATGTTTGCTACAAAAACATCCCAGACACTGCAGAAAAGGAACAACCAACATAGAATAGGAATAAAATAATAGATTTTAGAAGCCTACAGTGAATGTGGAATCCATTTGAGCTGATAAGAACTCTAGAACATCTCCAGTACTCATCTTCCTTCATCCCTTGAAGGTTTTAGCTCTTGGCTCAGTGTTTCCCTCCCCAGCATCACTTTTGTTAACTTCCTGTAACTCAATCAGCCATGCAGGTGACCTTTCCATCACATGTACTACTAAAGGTCTTAACTTCCAGGCCTCTTCAGCCACCCATCCTGAGTCATCTCCTAGGCTTTGCCTTTAACATTATCTAAGACCTTTCTGTTGTCTCAATTTCAAGCATCCAACTCCCCACCCAGAGAGCAGAGGCCCAGGGACCTAGGCTGGTCCTTGGTGGGAGGTCATATCTGAGACTCCCTTTCATCCCAAGGTTTAGATAAATGATGAATGTGTTGAGCACTTCTACACATGTGTGCCTGGGAATTTGTGGGTGAAAAAGAGGTGGTAATATTTTGCCAGGTGTGAGTTCTCATCCTCTGTCTCATTTTAATATCACATTTATTTAGCATGAAACTGGCCTAGAAACCATCCCTGGAAAAACACAGGGACCCCTTTACTTTCAGAAAAACTGTATCTTCCCTGGTTTGGCTGAAAGGTTTGGAGTGACCTCGTCAGTGTAGCAGTTCTTACTCTTGGCTATGGGTCCAACGTGGGCTTCCTATGTAGACTTTCTATGGTCCAGGAACCTCATGCAGTTGTCAGTAAATTTGTGTATGTATTTAGATAAGACAGTTTCCTGGGAGGGAGGTCCATAGATTTGCTGGACCTCCACGAGGTACACGAGGGTCCATGACCAAAAAATCTGAAGCAACACTGGCTTAGTAAGACACACAATATTTCTTTTTCAGGCTGTGTAGAAGATAGCCGAATTGAATCATCATCCTCACTGAGGCTGGTCCTGGTGGGCAAATCCGGCTGCGGGAAAAGTGCTACTGGAAACAGCATCCTCTGCAAGACCGTGTTTGAGTCCAAACTGGGGGCCCAGACCGTGACCAGGAGATGCCAGGTGGCCACAGGCACGTGGAATGGGAAGAACATTCTGGTGGTTGACACGCCCTCCATCTTTGAGACAAAGGCCAAGAACCAAGAGATGTACAAGGACATCGGGGACTGCTACCTGCTCTCAGTCCCAGGACCACAGGTGTTGCTGCTAGTGACACAGCTGGGGCGCTTCACTGCCCAGGACACGGTGGCAGTGAGGAGGGTGAAGGAGGTCTTTGGGATAGGAGCCATGAGATATGTGGTGGTCGTCTTCACCCACAAGGAGGACTTAGGGGACGGGTCCTTGGATGACTATGTAGTCAACACGGACAACCACAGCCTGAGGTGCCTGATCCAGGAGTGTGGGAGGAGGTACTGTGGCTTCAACAACCGGGCCACCGGAGAGGAGCAGAGGGAGCAGCTGGAGCATCTGATGGCTGTGGTCGAGAGCCTGGAGAGAGAGCACCAGGGCGCCTACTACACAAACGAGCTCTACTTGGATGCACAGATGCTCGAGGAAGGCAGGGTCAGCACCCCTGGAGAAGAGCCCAGGTGGTTCCTGGCCAAGGTGAAAGCTTATGTTGAAAATCAAGAGCGAATCCTGAAGGAGTCCCAGAGTCACTGGGTGTTCAAGGTGCTCCTCAGGGTCAGAAAGTGGATGCGTAATAACATTGGGTTATCTGCTTTCCTTGTGATATGCATTTTTATTTTTTTTGTCCTTTTAATTAAGTTGTGTATTCCTTAAAGACGCTGAGCAGCATTTTCAGCTGACTTCTACAATTGGCTTCTTTTTTCCAAACTCACCATCTCTTTTTGGGTTTGTAAGAAACTTATGTGCTTTTTGCTTAAGTTCAGTTTTCATATCTCTTCCTTACATTAGACATGTCATTCATGTTCTCCTAGTGTTTCTAGATAAATAAAATCCAAAGGAAAATATATTTCTTTTTTGATTTGTTAAATATCATGGAGGTAAATAATAACTTAGCTAGATACAATCCTGGATACTTGGGAGGGTTTTATAGGAAGGAAGATGAGTGGACTGTGATATTACACATTGAGGGAAGAAATATATTACATTAGAAGCTGGGTGTAGAATTCCTTATATTATTCAGAAATATGCTCTGATTTCATCATAGGCTATAAGAAATGACACCCATCACCATCCCCACCTGAGAGAGGAAGTTCTGGGGGGAATTTTGGAGGCATGAAGGGGCTGGGAAGGAAGGTGGGAGGGGACATGGACAAGTTAGGAGAAGAGAAAATGGTCACAGAGGTGGGATGGGGTGAGGCCTTGGGGAAAGCAGAGACAGTGGCTGGGGGGGAAATAGGAACTGGGGTTTCATAGAACAGAGCCAGATAGTGGATTAGGCTTAGCAGACGACACGATCTCAGTCACTTACAAAGGAAATGGTGGATGGACAAGATGTAAGTGATGTGTGAGGTTGAATTCCATAAAACTTCGTGAACACTGAAATTTGAATTTTATTGACCTTCTTATATGGCGATTAAACATTCTTCTTCTTTTTATTTCTTCAACTTTTTAAATACCTAACAGCCTTCTTAGCTGGGAGGCTGTAAAAATGGCACCAGGCCAATGTGGTCACACTCCCTTTTTCAATAAATTACCACTGTTGGTGGAGCTCTGTTGTGAAGCAGCCTCTTTAGCCCCAAGGTCAGTACATCATGTCTGGGAACTCGGGGAGGGAGGGGTGTTCACCACCTCCACGGCAGCAAAGGGAAGAGGGCAGGCATTAAGGTGACATCTGGGCAGAGGTCATGAAGTTAGTGGAAATGGGAAGCTAGATGAAGTCCCCAGGTGGCCCCTGCCCCACCCTCTCCTTCTTTTGGTGGCTGTCCCCCCGTTCTCTGCCCATTTGTACCCTGTACTGTGTGCTAGGGGCAGGGGCCTGACAAAAAAGAATTACTAAGTAAACTGAGGGGCAGGGACCATGGGAGAGAAAAATTGCTAATTATCTCGCTAGAAAAGCAATGTGTTATGATTGAACCCAGCCAGGTGTGACCCTGCTCTTAAATTTTATGTAAACTTTTTACCCTGCCAGTACCAGGAACGGCTAATGACCCGCTTTGCAGTTTTTTTCTTTTTTTAAAAAATACTTTGTAGTGTTGCAGATAAAAGGTCTTGCTGTACTCTTGGTCTGCACTGCAAGCTGTGGGCTCTTATGGGAAGGACACGGCTAGCAGTCAGCTGGTCAGCTTAATAAAGGCTCTTAAAATTTAAATTCTGAGTCGGTGGTCTATCTCGCTGAGCTAACCCATAACATTTGGAGGACCACAGCGAGATCCCCGGCAGGGGTGAGAGGGACCCCTTATTTACGGCAGGAGGCTCTCCCCCAGCAGGGGTGAGAGGGACCCCTTATTTAGGGCAGGAGGCTCTCCCCCGGCAGGGAGGAGAGGGACCCCCTATTTAAGGCAGGAGGCTCTCCCCCACTTGTCGCCGGGCACTCAGCGAGATACCCCACACCTGTGGAGAATGACTACCAAGGAGGCCTCCAGTCCACCCAAAAACTTTCAATTTGGAAACCGAGCCACCTGGACTCTCGAGAGAGGTAAGGACCGGTCGTTAAACAGGAATTGGGATGTCCCATGGAAGGACCTATACAGAGGGCTGGACGCAGCGGTACTTCTGGTCCTGACCCGCGGCCATGACGGTGGCCGGGGTCCCTGGTTCGTGCGGCTGTAGGCTGCACTGGGTTTGTCTGTCTGGTATTTGTTTGTTTTGGTGTTTATTGTCAAAAAGTTGTCTGCTTCTGTGTGTACCCTGCTGCAATGTTTTTTGAAAATTTTCAGGACTTCAAGGAGCAAGCTGCAGGTTCCAGGCAACCTTAGGTTGCATTTGGCTGATTTATTTTGTCTTTGTTCTTTGTTGTCTTTGTCTTTGTCAAATGGGATAGGGTCAGTCATCTTCGTCGACCCCCTATCAGTCAGGCCCACTCCGAGTGAGTGGAAGGGGAGCTTGATCACCTCCCGGGAAGCTATAGAGCTCTCTCAGGAATTGGAAAATTGTTAGGAATTAGATGGATTGTTTAAACTCTGAATGAATGTCTGGTGAAAGTATGTGAGTGTGGAGGGAGGGGGCCTTCCCTCTCCTCTCTTTTGTGTGGCTCCATGACTTCAGTCAGGTGGGCATCTGCATGAGGATCTGTAAAAACAGGTCACCCCCTTCCTTGTCTGTCTCTCGCCACCAATCATCATGGGGTCGGGACAAAGTTTGTGTGGGACTAGCCAAATTACTACAGCTGGATACAGCTCCAGCCTGGGCTAGGCTACTAAGAAAGTGTAAATCATTACTGGTCTATGTGAAGTAAAAGCTACTTTGATTTATTCTACTTTCTATTGATACGCTTGGCTGAATGTTTGGGCTGGCCCCTTAATGGTCTTTCAAAAGCCTCTTGCAGCTGCGAGAATTATTTTTTTTCTCAGAGTCTTTTGCTCACTATTAAAGGGGAATCAGCCCACTTAGCTAATAAAGATTTCTATCAGTTGATCTAACCTAGGTTGTAAATTTACTGTATTAAACTGAAGTTCTAGGGTAGATTTAAAGGTTAGAATGTTAATGCTTTTGATTTACAGTGATTCTGTAAACGGGAGTGGCCCACTTTCCAGGAGGGGTGGCCGGATGCAGGGTCTTTTGATCTGACCACTGCCTACCGGGTCCATTATGACATATACGGCAGCCCAGGGCATCCTGATCAAATTCCTTATATTCAGGTTTGAATTGACATATTGTCCAAGAAACCCCGGTAGATGAGGGCTTGCCTCCCGAGGGGAAAATTGGGACAGAGACAGACAATTTTTTGGCCGGGCCCAAGAAGGGAAAGGCTTCCCCGGTCCTTCAGGGAGAGCAGGAGGAACCCATTAGCCAGCTGCCCCCCTATGGTCCCCAGGCATCAGATCTGGATGAGCCCCGGCCTCAAGCCCAGACCATGCCACCAGTTCTTGACCCGGAGCCCCTGCCTCCCCCAATGCCAATTGTCTTCCCTCCGCACCCACCGACGGAAGGGGCTTTGTCGTCCTTCAACCCCTTCAGTCCATCCCATACTAGACAGGGACAGCGTATGGAGGGAGAGAGAGAGAGGGGGAGAACCTGCAGGACCCTGTGACATCTGCCAGTCCTGCAGTTCCTATGTTGCCACTACGGCAGGTCGGCCCTCTAGATCTGCCAGACGGGCAGCCCTCTGGGGATGCAAGGCGGATCGAGACACTATTCCCCAGCTCCAGACTAGATTGGGGAGTAAATGATCAAAGAAGGGGGGCTGGATGCCTGAGCTGCCTGCAGTGGCCCTGAAAAAAAGCAGCAGCAGCAGCAAGAAAGTAGAGAACAGCAGAAATTTACCTGACATTAGAGCTGCCCTGCTGCTGCCCAGTCAAAAATGAATGTTTTACAACAAGCAATGCAAGACTTAGGCCTTTGGCTTGCAAGCTATAGCAGTTAAGCCAGAAGCCAGTGACTAGTACTAGCCTTCCTACAGCCCCAGAAAGCGTAGCAAGCCTGAGATCTATGAAAGCTGCAGATAGAGGTAGTAAAAGCTCCCTGCTTGCAAATGTACTGAAAGGGTTTAGTACCTGTTGCTGCTGGAAGAGGAGGGGCTGATAGCCCCTTCCAGTGCACTCCCTTCAAAGAGGCCTGGTCGCTGCTCTGCCATAAAAGGGGACTTGTGGAAAGACAAGAAAAGCAGGGCCCTGTAACTAATAAACAAAGTTAAGAAAAGGGCACTCTCCCTGGACCTGGGAGTTATCAGGACTTTGAAATTCTCCAAGAGAGGAGAAGTCTGACTCAGAGACTAGCTGAAACCTCGTTGGGTTAGGAGGACCAGAGGCTGCATATTGAACTTATAGACTGCAATTTGCTAGACAGAGGTCCAAGCCCAGTTGTATAGGGGTTAAGCTACCTGTATACTGTCTTACAGGCCTGTGTGACCATGCCCATGTCAGGGGTGGCACAAAACCTCAACTGTAGGAAACTGGGGAAGGCCTGTCTAGAACAGAGGGGGTTAGTAAAGTAGTGAATACTGGCCCTCTGTTACAGGAATTACAGACCCTGTGAGGTCCTGTGACATGTAAGACCCTATAAGGAAATAAAGCTCCTTTAGTCCATTCTGAGAGAACAAGTCAAATAAGGGGAGCCCTACTACAGGGAACAGCTATACCTATCTATTTAATTATAGACACATTGTAAATTTCTTCTTACCATTTAAAGATAGATTAATGGCTGTGTTTCCCTCCAGGCAACCCAACTGAAACCCCAATAGTGACAGGGGAAAGGAGGCTCTCGACCGGTACCGCCAGACTCTATTAGGGGGCATCCAAGCTGCTGCTTGGAGACCCACAAACCTCTCTAAAATGACAGAGACAGTCCAGGGGCCTAACCCTGATGCCCCGGAAAATCGGAGGGCTGTCAATGTTACATTTGTTTCCCAGTCGACCCCAGATATTAAAAAATTACAGAAGTTAGAAGGCTTTGAGGAGAAATCAATCTCTGAGTTGGCTGAGGTGGCCCAGAAGGTTTTCAACAATCGGGAGGACCCGAAGGCAGGTTTAAACACCCGGATGGCCAAGGTCCTCCTGGCCTTAAACAAAAAAAGAAAAAAAAGACCCAAGAGGCCAGAGAAACAACAAGGGCCAAGAAAAGCCTCGCAGGAGAAAAGGAGTCCAACCCCGGCTTGGGAAAAATCAATGTGCATTTTGCAGAAAGGAAGGACATTGGAAACAGAAATGCCCTAAAAGTGCGAGGGAACCGACTCCCATGTTGGTGAAGGAGGTGGATTAGGGTTGTCAGGGCTCAGCTGGCCCCCAAGAACCCAGGATAACCCTGACAGTGTGGGGGGCCACAAGGTGGACTTCCTTGTGAAACTCATAGCACTCACTCAGGCCCTCTGGTGGGAAAAAGGAAAAAGAGTGAACATTTTAGCTTCCTGAAAAAAGCTGCCTTGAACCCTGCCACACTCCTCCCTGACGTGGAGGCAGAGGCCCCTTTGCATGACTGCGAGGAGACACTGACTACCCTCACTTTCCTCCGCAAGAACCTTGTGGACCAGCCCCTGCAGAATCCGGATGAAACCCTCTACATGGACATCACCCGGTATGTGGTATGCGGGGGCGGCAGTAGTAACATGAGGAGGAGCCAGGGGAGATCTAAGAAGCCCTGGTGAGCTCCCCAGCACTGGCCCTGCCAGACCTACCCAGGGACTGCAAGGATGTATCTCCTTACACTGCCCTTACAGGAGGCCAAGGAATTGGCTAAAAGACCAGTAGGGCCCCTAGAAGTTCTCATAGCCCTGCCAGCACAAAGGCTCCCAGAGAAGCCTACTCATCTGCCGGAGGAGCAGAGGCTAGCTGAGAAACTAAGGGCCCGGGAAGAAGAGGCTGGATGGCTAATTCTGTCAGATGGGAGGCCTATAGTGCCAGAAGCCCTGGGGCGAACCATCGCTTCCCAGACCCACCAGAGTACCCACCTTGGGGGAACGAAACTATCAGACTTGATTAGAAAGTGCCAAGTATGTGCCCGAGTAAATCAAGGGCCCCCTGTTGTGGCCATGCCGGGGCAGCGATTCCGAGGTCAGAACTCCGGAGAACACTGAGAAATGGACTTCACTAAGACACCAGGAGGACAAGGAAGGTATAAGTACCTGCTGGTTTTCATTGATACCTTCTCTGACTGGCCTGAGGCATATCCAACCAAGGCAGAGACAGCACAGGCAGTAGTTAGGAAACTCCTCACTGAAATTGTCCCCCGGTTTAGCCTACCACTATACATGGGGTCCGACAATGGCCCAGCGTTTATCACCAAAGTTACACAATCCATAGTTAAGGCCCTGAGAGTTACTTGGAAATTGTATTGTGTTTATAGGCTACAGAGTTCTGGACAGGTAGAGAGAATAAATTGGACCTTAGAAAAACATTAACTAAGTTAAAATTAGAGACTGGCGAAAACTGGGTAAGTCTCCTTCCTTTTGCTCTCCTCAGAGCTAGGTGCATCCCATATGTTTGGTAGGTCGCCACCTCTCCTTCCCCGCCTAAGGGAGGAAAATCTTGCCCGGCTGTCTACCCGAAATTTGCTTAAGTCCTTACAGGCTTTGCAGAGCAGCGCCATGTTGGCACGATGGGTGGTGAGAGCCGTACGGGAGGAGGACGCACCAAGAACCAGTCCAACACAGCCTTCCTTCTCTCCAGGTGATCTCGTCTGGGTGAAGCATCACAACCCTGGCAACCTGGAACCTAGATGGGATGGACCCTACCAGGTGGTGCTGAGCACTCCAACCGCCATCAAAATTGCAGGAAAGAGGCACTGGATTCATCGCACCCAAGTGAAGGCGGCTGACAGCGGTGACAGCCCCCGGAGGTGGAAAGTAAAACTAACCCAGAACCCACTAAAGGTGGAACTAGTACCTGCATCATGATCTATCTACTACTGCTCGCTGTCATGTGGAGGTTCAGTAAGCCCCTTTCCCACCAGGTCCCACATTATGCCTGGGAGGTGATCCGAACCACGGACGGGGTAGTACTGGCCCGAGAAATGGGCACCGGTGAACCGACTCTCCGGTTTGACCTGTGTAGCCTCTTCAGGGAGGATTGGAACCTGCCCCAGGACAGACCCAGGCTCATGAATTTGGGCCAAGCCGGGTCGCAGCTGGGGATCCCCGGGGAATGGCTACACACAGGGCTGCAACCACCTATGGCTGCGGGACCCGAGGGACTGAGCAGCAACTTTGGCATACTCCCCTATATGTCTGCCCGCGCCAGCCCCGGACTCCCTTTCTGAAGTGTGGAGACCAGGAGGATTATTATTGTGGACAGTGGGGCTGTGAAACCTATGCCAAATGGCCCCCCGAAGCTTCCGAACAGGGACATCCGATTCACCCGACTGGTGCGGCCAGGGACCCGGAAAGGAACTGTACTGTTGGAAACTGCAACCCCACTGTCATTAAACCAGTGGCATATTGGGCTAAAGACTGGACCGGGAGAAAGACATGGGAATTGAGGCTATATGTCTCTGGACCAGACCCTGGGGTACTATTTACTATCCAGCGACGGGAAATACCCCGACTGCCCAACCCAATTGGCCCCCTGGCCCCTCAGTGACCCGAGGTCAGGAGACCAAGCCTGGCCCTACATGTGATGAGCCCGCCACCACCATCATCAAAGACTGAGGCAAGTCGCAGGGATGCAGAAACCTGGCCTCTGCCTCGGAGAGCTCTGCTAAGACCAGACATTTTTGCGCCGCTGGAAGCCTCGTTCCAACTTCTGAACAAAAGTGCGCCCAACCTTACTGCAAACTGCTGGTTGTGCCTCAACCCTGAGCCCCCCTATTACGTAGGGATCGGAGCTTCAGCTCCATTTGGGGCAAGTGTGGCCCACGTCCGCAATGTGTCCGCAGATGCAGAAACCCCGGGACTATGTGCATGGGAAAAAGGGAGGAGGGGATTAACTTTAGGAGATATTACTGAAGCCGGGCTGTGTGTCGCATCTGCCAACTACTCTCTCCCCAATTCCCCCTATGCAGAAAATCGTAACCAGACACTCCGACTTCCTGAGAGACCAGGGTCCGGGGGCCCCCTGGTACCTGGTGGCCCCAAATGGTACCTGGTGGGCATGCATCACCGGAATCACCTCTTGCATACTCTCCCTAAACCTCCAGACTGGGCCCAAGCCAGGGCTCTGCATCCTAACTCATATCCTGCTGCAAGTGTATTATTACTCAGGGGAAGGAGGAAGGGAGCACCTCCTCAGAGAGCCCCAGCGGGTTAAGAGAGCCCCGGTTCTGGTTCCCCTACTCGTAGGACTCGGAATTGCAAGATCCACAGCGGTAGGGACAGCCACCCTACTGACAGGACATCAAAATTACAAAAAACTGGATAATCAAGTTGACCAAGACCTGAGTATCCTTAAAAAAATCCATAGGACAGTTGGAAGAATCAGTAGGGTCCTTAGCTGAAGTAGTCTTACAGAACAGGAGGGAACTCGACCTACTTTTCCTGAAACAAGGGGGACTGTGCCTAGCATTAGGGGAGGCGTGCTGCTTCTACACTAACCACTCCGAGGTAATCAGAGAAAATTTAAGTCAGTTAAGAAAACGGCTGATGGACAGAGAAGAGACCCGTAGGGCAAAGGGGAACTGGTATGAGAATTTGTTCTGGTCCCTGTGACTCACAACCCTTCTATCTGCTGTGGCAGGGCCCCTCCTTCTCCTAATAGTAGGTCTCATTTTCGGACCCTGCCTGCTCAGGTGTCTCCTCAATTTTATCCAAGACTGAATCCAAGCTGTCAAGCTTATGGTCCTACACACCCAATACTCCAAAATCTTAAAGGAGGACGCTGAATCAAAGATTTGATTCGGGCATAAGACCAGTAGGGAATGTGCTAGGGGCAGGGGCCTGACAAAAAAGAATTACTAAGTAAACTGAGGGGCAGGGACCATGGGAGAGAAAAATTGCTAATTATCTAGCTAGAAAAGCAATGTGTTATGATTGAACCCAGCCAGGTGTGACCCTGCTCTTAAATTTTATGTAAACTTTTTACCCTGCCAGTACCAGGAACGGCTAAGGACCCGCTTTGCAGTTTTTTTCTTTTTTAAAAAAATACTTTGTAGTGTTGCAGATAAAAGGTCTTGCTGTACTCTTGGTCTACACTGCAAGCTGTGGGCTCTTATGGGAAGGACACGGATAGCAGTCAGCTGGTCAGCTTAATAAAGGCTCTTAAAATTTAAATTCTGAGTCGGTGGTCTATCTCGCTGAGCTAACCCATAACATACTGGAGACCTGCAGTTGTCCCAGGCAGCCTGTGACTGGATGGGTAAATGATTAAGTCAGGGATGGGTCTTAGGAAATCAAAAGTGCCACCCAGCTGTCATTCTCCAAAACTCTACTGCTAACTGAGGTGTCGCCTTGATCTGACCAGCTGTAGCACATTACTGACTCCAAACCCCCACAGGGAGGGTTATGTACAAGCTCTTCAAACCCTGTCCACAATAAGGAACTTGCGTTCTCTGACCAGGGATCACCTCCCCAACACGGTTCCCAAACTGTCCAGCTTGCCTAAGTCTCCCCCTTCCTGGACTTAATTCAGTCCAGCTGCACAGACTTTTATTTCACAAATACTGAGTGTCAGCTTCTCTGCTCCGCCCCAGGAATGCAAGAGAAATAATGCAAGGTTCCTGCTTCCAAAAGCAACTGTGTGATAGACGATGGAGTTGCAGGAAAATGGGGTGTGAGAGAAAGGATTTGGAGGTCAGACATTGGCCAAAGGGAGAGCACACGGGCTCAGTAGGGGCTCCCTAGATGGGTGGTGCTGGAGCTGCTGGGGACCCACTGAGACACTTTGGGCTGAGGGAGGCCACGGACAAGAGGGGAATGAGAATCAGCCCCCGGGGAGGGTACAGCAAGAGGAGGGGTTGGGCCAGGGTCTGTGCATCACCCTCAGGACTCGAGGGCTGTCAGCAGAGAACAGAGAGTCATTAGATATTGTCTGCATGTCAGAGCAGATTAGCAGACAATATTTTAGGAAGATCACGAGGCAGCAATGTGGTGGCTGGATTGTAGGAGTGTAAACCTGGGGGCAAGAGAACATTTAGAAGGAAAGAATTCCATGTCAGGGATCAGGGTCTGAGCCATAACAAAATGAATGAAGACTCAGATGGGAGACACTGAGGAGGTGCTGGAATCAACAAAATATGGTCACTGATGACAATACTGAGGAGGGAACCAGCTTTCTATCTTGGGCCACCCCCCTACGTGTGGCTCCCTTCACTGCCCTGTGCCCTCAAGGTAGAGCAGGCTGAGCAGGGGAGGATAAGGACTTTGGATCAGGATGCTGGCCTTGATGCCCCTCCCTCCAGGGCTGTTTGACTCTGAATCCTCAGGTTTGTTCCAACTCTGCTCTCCTTTGAGGTGTTGCCATCACCCTCAGGCTGGTAGCTGGATGGTGGCTGGAGTTCCAAGCATCACACTCAGACCCAACCATGCTCAGGGGAGCAGGGGGACTGTGTCTCTCTGTGGATCTCCCGGGAAAGCAGAAACCTCTGGTCCCCACCTCTGCAGACCTGCACTCACTTCTGATTTGGGTCTCAGGCCCATTCCTGAACTACTCACTGGCAAAGAGCAAGGGATTGCAGTCATACCCATCAGCTGTTGTCACTGTCTCCTGAGGACCATGGTTTTTTCGGACCAGGTGAAGGCCTGAACCAAACCAGACGTCCATAAAAAACAAGGAATAGGAACTCATAGACATCAAAGCATGTCCTCTACAGACCATGAGAGTTAATTTCTGAACTGGGGACAGGCAGAACCATGAATCCATGAGGTGACACTTGGGAAATGCTTTGACATTCAGATGGCACATACAATTAAAGATGATGCCATATGATCAGTAAAATAATAATGAGAAATAAGCTGCATCCAACTGGACAAACACAAATCTCATAATGCAAAAGGACTCCATGTTTTTACACTGAGGAGCACCTTGGACACCCAGTGACTCCGGGTCTCCTTCAGGTCTCACCTGTGCTTTACACCCGTGCTCTTCTCAAAGGGTGCCACCCCGCCTCACTGGGGGCAAGTCCCTAAGACCTCCTTGTGGGTGAAGAGGACCACCACATGTCCCACGGCCCCTGCCCCAAAGACCTCCTTCACCCTCCTCACTGCCATCGTGTCATAGGCAGTGAAGTGCCCCACTGGGTCACCAGCAGCAACACGTGTGGCTCTGGGGCTGAGAGCAGGTAGCAGTCTCCGATGTCCTTGTACATCTCTTGGTTTTGGGCCTTTGCCTCTAACATGAAGGGCATGTCAACCACCAGGATGCTCCTTCCATTTCACATGCCTCTGGCCACCTGGCAGGTCTTGGTCACCATCTGGGCTCCCAGTTTGGACTCAAACACGGTCTGGCAGAGGATGCTGTTCCCAGTGGCACTTTTCCCTCAGCTGG
Organism: Myotis myotis; assembly: GCF_014108235.1. Classification (NCBI taxonomy): domain Eukaryota; kingdom Metazoa; phylum Chordata; class Mammalia; order Chiroptera; family Vespertilionidae; genus Myotis; species Myotis myotis. Next base: position 4,627,162 of record NW_023416330.1, on the reverse strand, counting down.
ATTTGCCCACCAGGATCAACCTCAGTGTGTAGGAAATCGATGTTTCTCTCTCGTCAATGTTTCTAACTCTCTGTCCCTCTCCCTTCTTCTCTGTAAAAAATCAATGAAATAGATTGAAAAAGAAAAAGAAAAGAAATGCAAGGGAATAATGGTCACAAAGGACAGGATAGTGACAATAACTTGGTGATAGGAGAAAGAGGAGTAAGATCAAGAAGGAAGTCAAGGAGAAGGAAAAATGGTGGTCGAGTAAGTGGAAGCTACACTGACACTTTAGAATCACAGCTAAAATACAGACAAAACATCCTGAATAGTCAACTGAAGACTAGATGGAGAGAACCCTGGTAACCAAGGAGGGAAAATGAAGACTGCAAAAGATGGCTAGGAAGTGCGGAGGCAAGAAAGGGCTGGCCGGGCTCCCACAGACAGCAGCTGAAGTTCCAGAGGGACATCTCAGCTGTGGGGGGTTCCCACTGAGAACTCTGGGGTCTAAATCCCAAGCTGGACCCCTCAGCCAGAGCACCAGAACTGAGAAAAGCACCCAGACAACATATGGCTGTGAAAATCAGCAGGGTTTCTGTCTGCCTGGGAGAAACCACTGGAAATGTAGGCACCCACTTAAAGGGCCAACAGACAAAATTCCATGTGCAGCCACCCACCTTGGGCTCTAGAGGGAGGACAGAGTGAACTGTAGCTGTGTGAGCAGAATCCGGGGTGGGGGGCTCTGGAGTTAGAGCTTGGAAGGCAGCTGCCCTGTTTCCTGTGCTGAGTCATTGCCTCAAACTGCAGGGGCCATCTTCCTCCAGCAGACCTCCTTTACCGTCCAGACAGCTTTTGCCTGGGGCGGGCGGGGGCAAACAATTGCCCCACCCTGTTGGAAACCCCTCACCCCACCCTGGAGTCAATAGCCTGGGGCAAATCAGGATGAATAAGAACCATTCTGAAGGCCGAGGAGGGTCTCTGAGCACTTTCCGTCTTTATGTGATCTCCTTCTGGACCAGCGGCTAGGAAAAGCAGACCTTGGTGCACATCTTGGTCCTTCCCTAAGGCATTCAGACCCAGCAGAGGGCGCCACATGCTGTGGATTGCTGATAGCTCCAAACAGGGTACTCAGGACCAGCCACAAACAGCTTCTGACACTGTCCTGCACTAGAGATAGGGAGTCACAGCAGATCAACCTAATACACACACACTGACCCCAGCAGGCAGCCAAAGTGGGGAGACAAAAAAAAAAGAAAAAGAAAAAAAACAAGAATGAAGAGCAGATTAGAGAATTCAAAGAAGCTTTTTCACTATTTGACAAGGATGGTGATGGAACTATAACAACAAGGTAATTGGGAACGGTAATGAGGTCTCGAGCAGAATCCCACAGAAGCAGAGTTACAGGGCATGATAAATGAAGTGGATGCTGATGGTAATGGCACAATCGACCTCCCAGAATTTCTGACAGTGATGGCAAGAAAAATGAAAGACACAGACAGTGAAGAAGAAATTCGAGAAGCATTCGGGTGTTTGATAAGGATGGCAATGGCTATATTAGTGCAGCAGAGCTTCGCCATGTGAATACAGACCTTGGAGAGATGTTAACAGATGAAGAGGTTGATGAAATGATCAGGAAGCAGATATTGATGGTGATGGTCAAGTAAACTGTGAAGAGTTTGTACAAATGATGACAGCAAAGTGGGGATATTGTACAGAATGTGTTAAATTTCTTGTACAAAATTGTTCATTTGCCTTTTCTTTGTTTGTAACTTGTCTGTAAAAGGTTCCCCCTACTATCAAAAAAAAATATGCAAGTATAGTCATTAGGACTTCATTCCTCCATGTTTTCTTCCCTTATCTTACTGTTATTGTCCTGAAACCTTCTTTTAGAAAATTGATCAAGTAACAGGCTGCATGTGGCTTACTCTGGATATATCTAAGCCCTTCTGCACATCTAAACTTAGATGGAGTTGGTCAACTGAGGGAACATTCTGGTTATGCCTTTTTTTAAGTAGTTTTCTTTAGGAACCATCAGCATGTTGTTGTCGAGGTGTGGAGTTGTAACTCTGCATGGACTATGGGCAGTCAACAGCATGTACTTAAGAGTTGCACTATTGCAAAACGGGTGTATTATCCAGGTACTCGTACACTATTTTTTTGTACTTCTGGTCCAGTACCAGAAACATTTACTTTCATTGTTACTTGCTTTTTAAACTTTGTTTAGCCACTTAAAGAAAATCTGTTTATGGAACAATTTGCCTCAAATCCATTCCAAGTTGTATATTTGTTTTCCAATAAAAAAAAATTACCCCCCCCCCAAAAAAAATTACTCATTCAGGTTATTGGTTTATAATTTGTGCGTGATGTCTGCTGTGTTTTAAAGCCTTACCTGTTACAGGCACCTCCCACTGACACCAGAGAAGTGTTACTAGACAGGACAGCCTCCTAGCTAGAGGGAGAGGGCTGTCCCCAGCCTCGATCCTTGGCTTCTCATATGAATGAATTCATACAAGAGACCTTGGCTGCGTTGTGAAAAGCCAACTTATTAAAGCAATTAAAGCATGCACCTTTATTGAAAAAGCAAAGCAAGGTAATCTATTTTATCCGGCTTCAAGCACAGATGGGCTTTTCTGGCTAATTCAGAAAAGCAAGTGTCTGGAGCAAGTTCGAGGAGTAATATACCCTCCTCCTGTCTATAAGATTCTTTCGCTGAGTGTCTTGGTACAGATTAAGTCTCAAGGTTTTCTTGTCATGGTCTTCCAGAATCCTGGCAATTTTATCTTGCCAAGCCTTGAGACTGCTGGCTTCTCTCCTTAGGGAGTAAAACTGCCCTTTTTTCCTTTCCCCCTTCCCCCTCCCTTTCTGCATTCCCTCATTAGGGAAGTATTTTAACCATTTGCTCTGCACCCTTGGTTGGGGAAGATAATAACTGTTAGTTGCAAGCTGGCTGCAAATTACTCACACTATTTGGCCTTGTCCTAATTTTTCTGTCTCAGTTTCCCCTATTCCTCTTACCCTGGAATCCTGTAACATTCTCACTTTTAAGCAATTATACCCAGCCCCAGAATCAGGAAGAGATCTCCTTGGGATCTCTTTGGCAAACTTTTGTATGCTTTCTAACTTTGGGGTCTACTCTCAGCAGTTACAGCCAGCTGGGCCTGCTCCGTGCTTGGCAACATTCTTGTTACTTTTACCCTTTGGTTTCTGGTTGTAAAAAGGCAATTGAATCAGTCAGGGCCCTTTTGTGGCAGGTAACAGAATTTCAACTCACACCAGCGTAAGCAAAAAAGAGATTTATCACCTCAGATAATAAAACAGTGCAGAGACTTCTCCAGTCACTCTTCCTGTCCTCTCCCTTCTTCCCTCCTCCCTTCTCCCTCCCTCTGCTCTTTCTTTCCTTTCTCTTATGATTCCGATGGGGTGGAAGGTGGCAGCGGGAGGGCATGTAATAGGAATAGAGCCACCGTTGTCTAATGATTATTCACTTTACTAACTATAGACAAGACGTTTTCTTACAGACCCTGGGAAACAGGAGGATGAAACAAGGCTGTAAAAAGATAAGATGCCTCGATGGGTCCATGACTCAGAAAAGAAATACATTTTGAGAACAGACCAAGGACAGGACACATTTTGATTTGGTTGCTGTGCCCAGACCCTGACCCCCTCCACAAGTTGGCCTCAAGAACACTGACCATCTGACCATTCTCCAGTCCCAGGAAGGGCTGAGCTGTTTGTAGCATCACAGATTAGCCACCTTGTTATCCGCCTTTGAGCTCCTGAAGGCCGAACTGCAGACCTGACCCTCCCCTTGCCCTGTTACACTTGCAGCCCACAGCTGCACGTAGCTATCTTACCCCTCAATCATATATAATCAGCCAACTAACAAGGGGTTGACCGATGGCTCCTCCATACTACCGGCATTATTGGAATAAACGCTCATACATGATCCAACCCCATCTCTGTTTCATTTGGCTCAAGTGGTGACAGGTGGTCTCCAACCTGTTTTGTCTGGTTTCAACTCCTCCTCCTGCTAAGCCTCTTCCTCCTCCTCTTCCCCTGCCTTCTCCTCCTTCTCCTCCTTCCCCTCCTCCTCTTCTTATTCCTTCTCTCTCTCTCTGCCTGGCTCCCTCCACCTCTCAGCTCTGCTTTCTGTGTTAGTGTTACTCTCAGACAGGCCGTCTCCATGAGAGGGTGCTGAGCGCCAGCTTACATTATTTTTTTATAGCTAGTAATCCAGGAAGAAAAAGAATTTCTTTTTCCAACCACTCCAACAAAAATCTCAGCGTTTTGTGGGTGAGCCTGGATCACAGCCCATCCCTGGGAGTGGAGGAGGGGTGTTTCCAAAGGAAAGTTCTCAGAAGAGTAGATCAGACGCTAAGCAGCAAAAAACAGCCAGTGTCCCAAAAAGATTCCTCAGCACTGAATGTTTCCATTCATGTATTGATAATGTTGGTGCACACTAGAGAGGGGTGGTTTTAGAACTTCTGTATGCATAGCTTAAATAAATAGATCCCATTTCTAAGTTATTTTTAGTTTTCTTTCAGTTTTTACTTTTTTTCAGCCAGTGACACCTTTATCTATGTACTAGAGACCGAGTGGATGGATTCATGCAGCAGTAGGGTCCCTCGGCCTGGCCTGTGGGATCGGGCCGAAACCAGCTCTCTAACATCCCCCTAGGGGTCCTGGATTGCAAGAGGGTGCAGGCCAGGCCGAGGGACCCCACCAGTGCATGATTGGGGCCGGGGAGGGACGTGGGAAGTTGGCCAGCTGGGGAGGGACCACGTAAGGGCTCCAGGGTGTGTCCAGCCCATCTCACTCAGTCCGGATCAGCCTGACCCAAGCAGCAAGCTAACCTGTCAGAGCAGCTGCCCCCTGGTGGTCAGTGCACGTCAGAACAAGCAGTTGAGCAGCCTTAGCATATCATTAGCATATTATGCTTTGATTGGTTGAATGGCTGACTGAACTACTGGACACTTATCATATTAGGCTTTTTTTTTTTTAATTAAATCTTTATTGTTCAGATTATTACATTTGTTCCTCTTTTTTTTCCCCCCATAACTCCCCTCCTCCCAGCTCCCGCCCCACCCTCCGCCCTCACTCCCCACCCACTGTCCTCTTCCATAGGTGCACGATTTTTGTCCAGTCTCTTCCCGCATCTCCCACACCCCTTTCCCCCCCAAGAATAGTCAGTCCATTCCCTTTCTATGTCCCTGATTCTATTATGATCACCAGATTATTTATTCACTTGATTCTTAGATTCACTTGTTGATAGATGCATATTTGTTGTTCATAATTTGTAACTTTACCTTTTTTTTTTCTTCTTCCTCTTCTTAAAGGATACCTTTCAGCATTTCATATAATACTGGTTTGGTGGTGATGAACTCCTTTAGCTTTTCCTTATCTGTGAAGCTCTTTATCTGACCTTCCGTTCTGAATGATAGCTTTGCTGGATAAAGTAATCTTGGTTGTAGGTTCTTGGTATTCATCACTTTGAATATTTCTTGCCATTCCCTTCTGGCCTGCAAAGTTTCTGTTGAGAAATCAGCTGACAGTCGTATGGGTATTCCCTTGTAGGTAACTGGGTTTCTTTCTCTTGCTGCTTTTAAGATTCTCTCTTTGTCTTTTGCTCTTGGCATTTTAATTATGATGTGTCTTGGTGTGGTCCTCTTTGGATTCCTTTTGTTTGGGGTTCTCTGCGCTTCCTGGACCTGTAGGTCTATTTCTTTCACCAGGTGGGGGAAGTTTTCTGTCATTATTTCTTTAAATAGGTTTTCAATATCTTGCTCTCTCTCATCCTCTGGCACCCCTATAATTCTGATGTTGGTGCGCTTGAAGCTGTCCCAGAGGCTCCTTACACTATCTTCATATTTTCGGATTCTTTTTTCATTTTGCTTTTCCAGTTGGGTGTTTTTTGCTTCTTTGCATTTCAAATCTTTGACTTGATTCTTGCGCTCCTCTGGTCTGCTGTTGGGTGTCTGTATAATATTCTTTATTTCAGTCAGTTTATGCTTAATTTCTAGTTGGTTCTTTATCACAACATCGAGGGTCTCATTAGATTTCTTGAGGATCTCACTACATTTATCGGCGGTCTCACCAGTCTTTTCGAGGGCCTTACTAAGTTTATCGGCAGCTTCTAGACAGTTCTTAAGAGACCTTAAAAGTGTGGTTCTGAACTCAATATCCTCCATTGACAGTTTTGTCCTGTTTCTTTGTCTCCGCATTTTTTATGTTTTCTTGGTGCACCCCCTAGTGGTCTTTGTCCACAGTCTTGTTGCCTTTAAGCCTTGATTGATGTCGGCAATACCAGGGTGATTTGACCTCCAGGCTAACTGGCTATGAGAGTCGGCTGTGTCTGTAGTGGGAGGGCTTCTGTGCTGGATCTCTAGGGCGGTGCTAATCTAGCGTTTGCCTGAGGCTATCCGGCAAATGGCTCTGAGCAGGGCTTGGGCGGGGCGGGTCCCCGGGGATCTACAGGGCGGGGGGAACAAGCAGTTATGGCGACTCTCAGTTCCTTCCCCAGGGGCTCTGCCTCTCAGAGCCCCAGCAATGGCTGCAAACCTCGGAGAGAAAGCTGCCTTCGAGTTCCGACTGAAGCCAGACAGTCCCGTTTCTCCCGTTTGAGTCTCGGTCCCCAGAGACTTGCCCGGATCTGGAGCTCAGAGTCTGAAACTCCCTCCCGATTGAAAACAACAACCGCGCCCTCCGCCGCCAGCCCACTCCGTGCGCACACTCCGCACCTGAGTATTTCACTTCAGCACTGCGCCTCCTCTGAGTCTGGGTATGATATTCTCTTTCCTCCTAGTTGTAGAATTTCCACTCAGCCAGCCTTCCCATGGTTCTGGGTGATGTCTGTTCTGTCCTTTAGTTATATCTCTGAAGTGGTTGTTTGAGGCAGCGATCTCCGGCGTTAACCTATGCCGCCATCTTGGTTTCTCTCCTCTATCATATTAGGCTTTTATTATATAGGACTAGTGGCCCGGTGCACAAAATTCGTGCACAGGGCGGGGGTGGTCATCCCTCAGCCTGGCCTGCAGCCTCTCCAGGAACCATGCAGGGATCAGGCCTAAACCAGCAGTCGGACATCCCTCTCACAATCTGGGACCACTGGCTCCTAACTGCTCACCTGCCTGCTTGCCTGATCACCCCTAACCACTCTGCCTGCTGGCCTGATTGCCCCCTGCTGCCCCCCCTTCCGGCCCAATTGCCCCCAACTGCCCCCCTGCTGGCCTGCTTGCCCCCAACTGCCCCCCACACCAGCCTGATTGCCCCCAACTGTCCCCCCAGTCTGCTCACCCCCAACTGCCCCCCCTGCTGGCCTGATCACCCCCAACTGCCCTCCCCTGCCAGCCTGATCGCCCCTAACGGCCTCAGCCTTGGCCCCACCACCATGGCTTTGTCCCGAAGGACATCCAGAACGTCTCCTGGAAGGTCTCCCGGTCTAATTAGCATATTACCCTTTTATTAGTATAGATACCCGAATCTATTGTTCCATCAACAGCAGTAACTATTTCTAACTTCTCGCATGCAGTATGAGGCTCTTTGCCCTGCCCTTCTTTCTGCATTCCCACCCATACCCTCCTCCCCCACCTGCTGCCAACTGGATTCTTCTGGATCCCTCTGGATCATATCCAGTGGTAGGTCCCATCTTTCCTTTGGTTGGTTTCCACCCTACTTTTGTCTGCACAAACCTTCAAGATGTGTGGGAAGCAAACTTTCTAAATTCCTGATGTTGAGAAAAAAAAATTTTTCCCCTGACCATTCAGTCCATAGCTGGATGAACTGCATTTAAAAATCCCAGTACAAGTCCAGCCCATTTAAAAATCCCAGTTAACCCTTGCCTGTTTGGCTCAGAGGATAGAGCGTTGGCCTACAGACTGAAGGGTCCCAGGTTCCATTCTGGTCAAGGGCACATGCATGGGTTTGGGCTCAATCCCCAGTAGGGGCGTACAGGAGGCAACTGGTCAATTATTCTCTCTGAAATCAATGAAAAAAAAATGTACTTTTAAAACCCAATTCAAATCAATTTCTCTCAAAATTTTGAAGACATCGCTCCATTTGTCCTCCAGCTTATACTGGGGCTGGTAACAATCTGCTTTCTATACCTGAGCCCCCCAGATGTTACTGTGTAGGAATCTTCTTGTCCTTGGTGCTTTGTAATGTCATGAAGATGGATCTACGTGTACAAGAACATATTTTATTCCTATTTCTTGTGCTTTTCACTAAGTGAGCTTTTCATTCACAAAGTAAAATCTTTCCTTAACTGTGCAACTTCCTTTTTCTTGATTTTCCCCTCCCCCTCCCCTGTCCTCTCTCTCAGAGCGCTTGTTAGTGGATGTCTCATGAGCAGAACTTGGCCATGGAGGTCATCTCTTCTGACCTTATCTTGTCTCTCATATTTGATGTCTCCTCTGTTAGATGGGTCAGGGTATCAAGGCCTGAGGGGTTCTTACTCAATACTATTCTTGGTAAATGTTAAAATATAGCACAATATTTTACAGACACAATGGTAAACAGGATGAGTTTGGCAGGAACTTAACCAGAGAAGTGTAGCCAATTGCAAAGAAAAAATCAACATGTAATTGACCAAATAGTGTATATAAGCAATGGTTAAGCCTCCTTTAGGGAGACAGAGGTTTGAATGTGACACCCCTGTGTCCTTTACCTTTTCTTTTAATCCGCACCCTAGGATTATTTTTTTTTTTCATTGATTTTCAAAGAGAGGGAAAGACAGAGAGAAACACCAGTGTGAGAGAAACACATCGATTGGTTGCCTCCTGCAGGAGCCCTGACCAGGGCCCAGGCCAGGCAGGAGCCTGCAACCTAGGTATGTGTCCCAACCAGAAATTGAATCCACCACAGTCTTTTGGTGCATGGGATGGTGCTCCCACCAACTGAGCCACCAGGTCAGGTCTCTTTTCCATTATTTTATTTTATTTTTTGGGGGGATGGGGGGGGCTGAACATTTTTAACTCCAGCAACTGCATGCTTAATCTCTAAGTAACTCTTGCCTTCTAACTGCCCCTATATATAGCATGTCCTTTCCGCTAATCAATGCAGTATGCTACAGTCTTCATCTCGCTGAAAGTGCTGTTTAGATGTTCTCTGCTTCTCTTAGGGCTTGTTTCTCTATCTGCTCACTTAGCCTCTGCTTACTTCAGGTCATCCTTGGCTCTCTGTCCTTCTTACCAGATGAAAGGAGGCAGCCTGCACAGCCAGGGGACTCCTCTCTACTCAGGCAGTCAGATCAGGGACCTCCATCTGTCTGGCAGGAACTCCTAATCCCGAAACATCCAAAAGGGGAACTTTGCTCTGCAGTTCACAGCCCTACTGGAAATCTCTGCTCTCGCCAAAGAGATTGCTCAGCCCTTTTATGGTATGATCCAGCATGGCCTCGGGCCTAACTGCCCTGGATTCTCTGCACGCTGGATCATACCATGGGATGATCATCATGAGCAAATTTGGTATTGTCTTTTTTTATTCTTTATTGATTAAGGTATTACATATGTGTCCTTATCCCCCTATTGCCCCCAACTCCAACCCCGCTCATGCCCTCACCACCCTTGTGTCTGTGTCCATTGGTTATGCTTACATGCACACAAGTCCTTTGGTTAATCTCTCCCCCTTCCCCCCACCCTCCCCTGCCTTCCCTCTGAGGTTTGACGGTCTGATCAATGCTTCTCTGTCTCTGGATCTGTTTTTGTTCATCAGTTTATGTTGTTCATTATATTTCACAAATGAGTGAGATCATGTGATATTTATCTTTATCTGACTTATTTCGCTTAGCATAATGCTCTCCAGGTCCATCCACGCCATTGCAAATGGTAGGAGTTCCTTCCTTTTTACAGCAGCATAGTATTCCATTGTGTAGATGTAAACCAGTTGTTGTTTTTTTAAAATTTTGTTTCATTGCACCGAAACCGGTTTGGCTCAGTGGATGGGGCGTCGGCCTGCTGACTGAGGGATCCCAGGTTCGATTCCGGTCAAGGGCATGTACCTGGGTTGCGGGCACATCCCCAGTGGGAGATGTGCAGGAGGCGGCTGATCGATGTTTCTCTCCAATCGATGTTTCTAACTCTCTATCTCTCTCCCTTCCTCTCTGTAAAAAATCAATAAAATATATTTAATAAAAAAAAAATTTTTTGTTTCATTGCTTAAAATATTACAAAGAGTATTATATATGTCTCCTTTTTTTTCTCCCCTTGTCCTTCTCCTGGCCTCCCATGCCCCCCAGTGTCTTGTGTCCATTTGTTATGCTTAGTCCTTCGGTTGATCTCTTACCCCTCCTCCCCCCAGTCCACTCATCTGCTGATAGGCACTTAGGCTGTTTCCAAATCTTAGCTATTGTAAATTGTGCTGCTATGAACATAGGGGTGCATATATCCTTTCTGATTGATGTTTCTGGTTTCTTAGGATACATTTCTAGAAGTGGGATCACTGGGTCAAATGGGAGTTCCATTTTTAGTTTTTTGAGGAAACTCCATACTGTTCTCCAAAGTGGCTGCACCATTCTGTATACTCACCAGCAGCACACAAGGGTTTCTTTTTCTCCACATCCTTGCCAGCACTTGTCAGTTTATTGATTTGTTGATGATAGCCATTCTGACAGGTGTGAGATGGTACCTCTTTGTCATTTTTATTTGCATCCCTTGGATGATTAGTAACTTTGAGCATATTTTCATATGTCTCTTGGCCTTCTGTATTTCCTCTTTCAAAAAGTATCTATTTAGGTCCGTTGCCCATTTTTTTTAATATATTTTATTGATTTTTTATAGAGAGGAAGGGAGAGGGATAGAGAGTTAGAAACATCGATGAGAGAGAAACATCAATCAGGGGATGTGCCTGCAACCAAGGTACATGCCCTTGGCCGGAATCGAACCTGGGACCATTCAGTCCGTAGGCCAATGCTCTATCCACTGAGCCAACCCATTTAGGGCTGTTGCCCATTTTTTTATTGGATTGTTTATCTTCCTTTTGTTAAGTTGTATGAGTTCCCTGTAAATATTAGAGATTAAACCCTTACTGGAGATAACATTGGCAAATATGTTCTCCCATGCAGTGAACTTTCTTGTTGTTTTGTTGATGGTTTCTTTTTGCTATGCAAAAGCTTTTTATTTTGATGTAATTTCATTTGTTTATTTTCTTTTTAGCTTCCATTGCCCTAGGAGCTGTATCGGTGAAGATATTTCTTCGGCACATGTCTGAGATTTTGCTGCCTGTGGATTCCTCTAACATTTTTATGGTTTCCCGTCTTATGTTTAAGTCCTTTATCCATTTTGAGTTTATTTTTGTGTATGGTGTAAGTTGGTGGTCTAGTTTCATTTTTTTTGCATGCATAAAATTTGCTCATACATAAAATTCTGTCCAATTTTCCCAGCACCATTTATTGAAGAGACTGTCTTGACTCCATTGTATGTTCTTGCCTCCTTTGTCAAATATTAATTGAGCATAGTGGTTTGGGTTGATTTCTGGGTTCTCTATTCTATTCCATTTGTCTATATGTCTGTTCTTGTGCCAACATTAGGCAGTTTGATAACAGTGGCTTTGTAATATAGCTATATCTGGTATTGAGATCCCTCCTACTTTGTTCTTCAAGATCACTGCAGCTATTCGGGGTCTTTTTTTATTCCAGAAAAAAATTTTTAGAGTTCGATCTAGATCTATGAAATATACTGTTGGTTTTTTAATGGGGAGTGCATTGAACCTATATATTGCTTTGGGTAGTATGGACCTTTTAATGATGTTGATTCTACTAATCCATGAACATGGTATGTTTTTCCATCTGTTTATGTCTTCCTCTATCTTTTTTTTCAGTGTCCTGTAGTTTTCTGAGTACAGGTCTTTTAACTCCTTAGTTAAGTTTATTCCTAGGTATCTTAATTTTTTTGGTTCAATGGTAAATGGGATTGTTTTTTTAATCTCTCTTTCTGTAAGTTCACTATCCTATCTAATAAAAGAGAAACATGCAAATTGACCATACCTCCGACATGCTTCCCATGGGCTAATCAGGGCGATATGCAAATTAACTGCCAACCAAGATGGCAGCCGGCAGCCAGGCAGCTGAAGCAAACAGGAGGCTTGCTTGCTCCAGTGATGGAGGAAGCCAAGATTCCCCGCCTGCCGCTGCTGGCCTCTGAGCTGCACTCTAAGAAACAATGTTGCAATTATAGAAGCTAAACAAACCCCAGAAACCTGCTTTCAGCCAGCCGGGCCTCAGAGCTGGAGCTGCAACAGTGTTTCAATTATAGAAGCTAAACAAACACAGATACCTGCTTTCAGCAGCCGAGGTCTCAGAGCTGGAGCCGGCCTCAGAGCTAAAGCCAGCTCTCAGTTCCAATGACAACCATAGAAGGTAAATAAATCCCAGAATAAAAAAAAAGAAAAAGGAAAAAAGGAGAGGTTGGGAGCTTCAGTCACCCACCAGCCTGAAAACGGCGCTCAGCCCCTCACCCAGACTGGCCAGGCACCCCAGTGGGGACCCCCACCCTGAAGGGGGTGTGATTAGCTGCAAACAGCCATCATCCCATCCAGGCTGGCCAGGCACCCAAGCGGGACCCCCACCCTGATCCAGGACACCCTTCAGGGCAAACCAGCCGGCCCCCACCCGTGTACCAGGGCTCTATCCTATATAGTAAAAGGGTAATATGCAAACTGACCCTAACAGCAGAATGACTGGGAATGACTGGTCACTATGACACACACTGACCACCAGGGGGCAGACGCTCGTGCAGTAGCTGCCCTGTGGTGGTCAGGGTGCTCTCACATGGGAGGAGCTCTGCTCAGCCACAAGCCAGGCTGATGGCTGCCAGTACAGCAGTGGTGGTGGGAGCCTCTCTTGCCTCCTCAGCAGCGCTAAGGATGTCCGACTGCAGTTTAGGCCTGCTCCCCGCTGGCAAGGGACATCCCCCAAGGGCTGCCAGGCTGCCAGAGGGATGTCTGATTGCCATCTTAGGCCCAATCCCAGGGGGGAGTGGGCCTAAGCCAGCAGGTGGTCATCCCCTGAGGGGTCCCAGACTTCGAGAGGGCACAGGCCGGGCTGAGGGACCCCGTCCTCCTCCCCAAGTGCACAAAGTTTTGTGCACCGGGCCTCTAGTTGGTGTATAAAAATGCCATAGATTTCTGGGCATTAACTTTGTATCCTGCTACATTGCCAAATTCATTTATTAAGTCTAATATTTTTTATGGAGTCTTTAGGGTTTTTTATGTACAGTATAATGTCATCTGCTAATAATGACCATTTTACTTCTTTTTTTTTCAATTTGGATACCTTTTATTTCTTCTTCTTTGTCTAATCGTTATGGCTAGCACTTCCAGTACTATGTCAAATAGGAGTGGTGAAAGTGGGCATCCCTGTCTTGTTCCTGTTCTCAGGTAAAATGGTTTTAGTTTTTGCCCATTTAATATGATGTTGGTTCTAGGTTTGTCATATAAGGCTTTTATTATGTTGAGGTATGATCCCTCTATTCCCACTTTGCTGAGGATTTTTATTAAGAAGGGGTGTTGGATTTTGTCAAATTCTTTTTCTGCATCAATTGATATGACTATGTGATTTGATCTCTCAATTTGTTTATGTGATGTATCACGTTTATTGATTTGCAGATATTGTACCATCTTTGCATCCCCGGGATAAATCCTACTTGGTCATGGTGTATAATCTTTCTGATGTAATGCTGCTTCCTATTTGCTAGAATTTTGTTGAGGATTTTGGCATCTATGTTCGTGAGGGATATTGGCCTGTAATTCTCTTTCATTGTGTTGCCTTTATCTGGTTTTGGGTATTAGGATAATGCTGGCTTCATAGAATGAGCTTGGAAGTGTTCCCTCCTCTTGAATTTTTTGGAATAGTCTGAGGAGGATAGATTTTAGTTCTTCCTTGAATGTTTGGTAAAACTCCCCTGTGAAGCCGTCTGGCCCTGGGTTTTTGTTGCTGGAAGCTTTTTGATGACTGCTTCAATTTCCTCCATAGTTATAGGCCTATTAAGATTTTTAGATTCTTCCTGATTGAGTTTGATGGCTGTATTTTTCTAAAAATATGTCCATTTCCTCTGAGTTGTCTAGTTTGTTGGAATAGAGTTGTACATAGTATTTTTTTTACAATCCTTTGTATTTCTGTGGGGCCTGTGGTTATTTAACCTCTTTCATTTCTGATTTTGTTTATTTGGGTCCTCTCTCTTTGCTTCTTGGTGAGAATGGCTAGAGGTTCATCAATCTTTGTGGGGTGTGGCTACAGTGTTTTGGACAGGTTCAAGCCTTGGACTGATGAGAGGGCAGAGTCCTCTCATTGCCACGTGCCAGTCCCAGCCTGGATGGCAGAGCCCTCCCAGCACAATTAGCCAACAGCTATAGCTGTAAGCTTGAACCTATGGTCTGAACATGTGGCCCCAAGTGCATGAGTGATAGAGTTCAGGTGCATGTAGTTGAGTAGGATTGAAACCAACGAGAATGTTGTAAACATCTTGATCACACCCTTACTTTACCTAGTGGCATCTGCTATAAAATAAAGACATGGCTTGTGGGCGCTGGTGCTGTCCATCAGAGGAGCAGTGTCCCACCGAGACCCAGCTTTCATTCTCTTGTCTGTCTTTTCTAAGCCTTTCATAGGCCCCACTGAGGGTAACTGAATCAGGCTAAGCTGGCATGAGTATGCCATGGCTGTGCCAGCTCCCCACAAATCTTTTTTTATCCTTTCAAAGAACCAGCTGTTTGTCTCATTGATCTTTTGTATTGGTTTTTTGGTCTCTATGTCATTTATTTCCCCTATGATCTTTATTATATCCTTCCTTCTGCTCACTCTGGGCTTTTCTTGTTGCTCTCTTTCTAATTCTTTAAGTTGTAGAGTTACATAACTTATTACCATTTTTCTCTTGATTTTGAGGTAGGCCTGTAGAGCTATGAACTTCTATTTCAAGACTGCTTTCATTGTGTCCCATAGATTTTGGATTGTTGTGTTTTTGTTGTCATTCATTTCCAGGATGTTTTTCATTTCTTCTTTGATCTCTTTGGTAACCCAATAATTGTTTAATAGCATGCTATTCAGCTTCCAAGTGTTAAATTTTTGGATTGTTTTTATTGTAGTTTATTTCTAATATTATGGCATTGTGGTCTGAGAAGATGTTTGATATAATTTCAATCTTCTTGAATTTGGAGAGATTTTGCCTCTGACCAAATATGTGGTCTATCTTTGAAAATGTCCCATGTGCACTTGAGAAGAACATATACTCTGTGGCTTTGGGGTGAAATGTTCTGAATATGTCAATTAAGTCCATCTGCTCTAGTGAGTCATTTAGGATTGCTTTTTCTTTGCTGATGTTTTGTCTAGAGTACTTATCCAGTGATGTCAGTGGTGTATTAAAGTCTCCTACAATGATTGTATTGTTGTTGATCTCTCCCTTGATATTACAGGAGTTTTTTTAATGTATTTGCATGCTCCTGCATTGGGTGCATATATGTATACCAGGGTTATATCCTCTTGTTGTATCAATCCCTTTAGTATTATGAAGCGGCCCTCCTTATTTCTGTTATGGCCTTTGTTTTGATGTCTATGTTGTCATATATAAGTATTGCTACCCCAACTATTTTTTCATTTCCATTTGCCAGAAAGATGTTTTCCATCCTTTCACTTTTAGGCTGAGTAAGTCCCTTGTTCTGAGGTGGGTCTCTTGTAGACAGCATATATATGGGCCATATTTTCTTATATATTCAGCCACTCAATGTCTTTTTATTGGAGCATTTA
Source organism: Myotis myotis (assembly GCF_014108235.1). Taxonomy (NCBI): domain Eukaryota; kingdom Metazoa; phylum Chordata; class Mammalia; order Chiroptera; family Vespertilionidae; genus Myotis; species Myotis myotis. Next base: position 4,611,453 of record NW_023416330.1, on the reverse strand, counting down.
GTTCATTTACCTTTAAAGTTATTATTGATAAGTACTTTTTGGAGCCATTTTTATTTTTTGTGCCTGTGTTCTTTCTTACCTTTTTATTTCTTCTTTTTACACTAGTTCCTTAGCATTTCTTGCATTACTGGCTTGGTATTGATAAACTCACTTAGCCTTTTTTTTTTTTTTTTGTCTGTGAAGCTCCTTATTTCTTCTTCAATTTTGAATGATAGCCTTGCTGGATAGAGTATTCTTAGATTCAGTCCCTTGCTTTGCATCACTTTGTAAATTTCCTGCTGCTCTTTTATGGCCTGATGTGTTTCTGTTGAGAAATCATTTGGTAATCTAATGGGAGATCCCTTGTATGTAACTTTCTGTCTCTCTCTTGCAGCCTTTATGATTCTCTCTTTGTCCTAAACATTTGCCATCATAATTATGACATGTGATCCAGTTTGCAGCTCCGTGGAACCATAGAAGACACACTCAGGGGGCAGACTCAGTGAGCACCAAAGCCCCATCGAAGCAAGTCTACCCCCAAAGGGGTGTCTCCAGCACAGAAATTCTCCCACTGCAGACACAGCTGACTCTCACAGCCAATTGGCCTGGAGGTCAATTCCTCAATTTCTCACAGTGATAACTACAACAATCAAGGCTTAATTATAACAAGACTGTGCACAAAGCCCACAAGGGGGTGCACTAAGAGTGTCTACCTCAGGTAATTGGGACACTTAGCACAGAAAGGCACTCTATCGACATAGCGAAGCATAAAAAATGCTGAGACAAAGAAACAGGACACAAACGACAGAATTGGAGGAAAGCAAACTGCTGGATATAGAGTTCAAAACAACACTTTTAAGGTCTTTAAAGAACTGTCTAGAAGCCGCCGATAAACTTAATAAGGCCCTCGAAAAGACTGGTGAGACTGCCGATAAATGTAGTGAGATCTTCAAGAAGTCTGGTGAGACCGCTGATAAATGTAGTAAGATCTTCAAGAAATCTAATGAGACCCTCGATGTTGTGATAAAGGACCAACTAGAAATTAGGCATACACTGACAGAAATAAAGAACACTATACAGACTCCCAACAGCAGACCAGAGGATCGCAAGAATCAAGTCAAAGATTTGAAATACGAAGAAGCAAAAAACACCCAACCAGAAAAGCAAAATGAAAAAAGATTCCGAAAATACAAAGATAGTGTAAGAAGCCTCTGGGACAGCTTCAAGCGTACCAACATCCAAATTATAGGGGTGCCAGAAGAAGAGAGAAAGCAAGATATTGAAAACCTATTTGAAGAAATAATGACAGAAAACGTCCCCCACCTGGTGAAAGAAATAGACTTACAGGTCCAGGAAGCGCAGAGAACCCCAAACAAAAGGAATCCAAAGAGGAACACACCAAGACACATCATAATTAAAATGCCAAGAGCAAAAGACAAAGAGAGAATCCTAAAAGAAGCAAGAGAAAGAAAATCAGTTACCTACAAGGGAGTACCCATATGACTGTCAGCTGATTTCTCAACAGAAACTTTGCAGACCAGAGGGAGTGGCAAGAAATATTCAAAGTGATGAATACCAAGAACCTACAACCAAGACTACTTTATCCAGCAAAGTTATCATTCAGAACTGAAGGCCAGATAAAGAGCTTCACAGATAAGAAAAAGCTAAAGGAGTTCATCACCACCAAACCAGTATTATATGAAATGCTGAAAGGTATCCTTGAAGAAGAGGAAGAAGAAGAAAAAGGTAAAGTTACAAATTATTAACAACAAATACACATCTATCAACAAGTGAATCTAAAAATCAAGGGAATAAATAATCTGATGAACAGTATGAACTGGCGATTGTAATAGAATCAGGGATATAGAAAGGGAATGGACTGACTATTCTTGGGGGGAGGGAAAGGGGTGTGGGGTGAGGGAAAAGATTGGACAATAGTCGTGCACCTATGGATGAGGACAGTGGGTGGGGAGTGAGGGCAGAGGGTGGGGTGGAAACTGGGTGGAGGGGAGTTATGGTGGGAAAAAAGAGTAACAAATGTAATAATCTGAACAATAAAGATTTAATTTAAAAAAATAATAATTATGACATGTCTTGGTGTGGGGGTTTTGGGGTTCATCTTGTTTGGGACTCTGTAATTGTGTGACTTTTATCTTCCCAAATCAGGGAAGTGTTCTGACATTATTTCTTCAAATAGGTTTTCTAACCCTTGTTCCTCTTCCTGTCATTCTGGAACCCCTATTATTCATGTGTTGCTTCATTTCATGTTGTCCCTAAGCTCCCTTAGGCTCTTCTCCTGTCTTTAATTGTTTTCTCCAATTACAGTTCAGTTTGGGTGTGTTTTGCTTTCCTGTATTCTAATTCGCTAATTCGGTCCTCCGCTTCTCCTAGTCTACTGTTGAAACTTTCCATAGTGTTTTTTATTGCAGCTATATCACTCATTATTTCTTCTTGATTCTTACATAAGTTGTTGATTTTTTTCCTCCAACTGGTTTGTGAGCTGTATGACCCTTATTCTGAATTTTTTTTTTTCTGACTTATTGCATGCCTCTGTTTCACTTAGCTGCTTTTCTGGCAATTCCTCATTCTTTGGGGGTTTCTTTGTCTCTCCATTTTTGCTCTAATTGAAGGATCTATGTGTCAAATCATGCAGGGGCTGCTCCTTGGGCAGCAATGACTACTTGGGAAGCAGCTGCTCCTCAAACAGACATAGAAGAGGCTGTTCCCCAGTTGGTGGCTCCTCAAATGGTCGCTCCTCATGTGGCTGCTTGCATCAGTGGTGGCGCCTCCAGCTGGCAGGGATTGGCTTCTTGTGCAGCTGCTGCTCCTCAAATGGGGGTGGGCTGCTCATGTGGCTGCTGCTCCTCACAAGGGGACGGGCTGCTCACAAGGGGACAGGCTGCTCACAGGACTGCTGCTGCTCGGACAGGGGTGGGCTGCTCATTGCTGCTGCTCCTCAGAAGGGGCCAGGCTGCTCACATGGCTGCTGCTCCTTGGACGGGTGGGCTGGGCAAAGCTGCTCTGACAGCTGCTGCTCCTGAGGTGGGCGCAGGCTGTTCACAGGGCTGCTACTCCTTGGACGGGGGTGGGCTGCTTGTGTGGCAGCTGCTCATGCAGTCGCATCACCCTGAGCTAAAGCATTGGGCTGTCTGGAGGGGATTGCCCTTCCAAATTCACAGGAGCCCATGGCTGGTGTGGCTGGAGTCTTGGCGTTTGTGGGACTTCAGCCAAGGGAACAGGTCCCTGGCGGGGGTGGATGTAGAGTCCAGGGTGATGTCTGAGGAGGCTGGGCTCCCAGTCACAGCAGCTCTCTCCTTCAAGATGGCGTGGCCTCTCCAGTAGAGCCCACTGCCCCGGGATTGTTTGCAACATTAGCAGAGGCTGCCTAGCTAGGCAAGCCCAGTCCAACAGCCCCCGAAAGTCCTGCAGAATCTAACTGTCCCTCATTTACGTACACACACACACACCACACCTCCTCACACTGCCCTTTCACTCCTTCACTCACTCATGCACTCTTCCTCACCGCTGTCCTCCTGGCCACCATCTTCTTGCCTCTGTAGTTGGGTCTGGAGTGTTATTGTGCCATTTTTAGTGTTATTGTCTCCTCTCTGGGTGTCTGGTTATGTGGCTCGCTCTCTACCACATTGACCAAACAGGACAAAATGCAACTCGACAAGACACAACACAAGGGAACAAAACACAAATGTACTCACGACACAGATAACCCCAATATAAGTGACCAACAGAGAAAAGAGAATTAGGGGAGAGAAAAGAGAGCAGAAATGATATCAAGGAGAGAAAAAATGGTAAGAGAGAAAAGAAAAGAAGAAAAATGAGAAAACACCACAGAACAAACAGATAAAGCAAAAAAATGCAAACAACAAACACCCAGAAAAGAGAGTGGGAGCAGAATCTGTAGAGGCCAAGCTTATATAAATAAAGTAAGGTTAAGGAATTGGAAGAATATGGGGAGGACCTTGGAATTCAGTATAGAGGAGGTAGAAAGAGGATGAGTGGGTAAGAGGAAAAAGAAAGAGAAAAACAAAAATTTTTTAAATTTTTTTAAAGGATAAAATAATAAAAAAATATCTGTTGAAAAATAATGTGAAAAGAAATAAAAATAAACAAACAACAAGAAAATAAAGAAAAAAGAAAAAAAGAGATAACAAAATAATAATAAAATAAAAAAGTGAAATGTCATTCTTTTCCACTGAGTTTTAATGCCCCATGGGGGCTGGTTTAAGATCCCACTCTTCTGTACTGTCTGCCGCTTCTCAGTTTCCTATTAGGTAGTCAGCACCATGTTGAAGTTCCAAGCGGTCCACCTCTCCTCTGTTTGTGTCTATCTCCACCACCTTGACTGCCAGCAGGTGGGACCAATCTGCACACTTAGCCTGTCTGCCCACTTTTAATCTTAATCTCTCAAGCAGCTGCTTCTGACAGGGCAACAGGTGGGGAGGTTACCATATTGCTTTCCAGGACTGAATGGCCTCTCTTCAGCCCTAAGGGCTCTCAGGGACTATTCAGATTTTTTTTTTTATCCTTTGTACCACTCTGGGTGTAGTCAGGGTGTGGCTGTATTGGTTGTCTGGAGACTGCAGGGAGGGGCTATCTCTTCAGGAGAAAATGGCTGCTTAGATCCAGAGTGTCAGGTATATCCCAGTGCCAGATTCCCGGCACCTCCCCCTCCCAACCCTCTCCCCTCCCCAGACTCTACAAGTCTGCACCTTCACTTGCACCCCAGCCATGAGTGAGTGTCTGTACTTGAAAGGTCCTACCAACCAGATTTAGTGAATAAGAGCAAAGACCAAAAAGCGGGGAAAGAGCTGCACCACTGTGAGTTTCTTTCCCCCCACCAGCACCATGTGGCCTGGGCAGTTGTTCAGGCTGCCTCTTCCAGGTTCAGCCTTTAATGGCTTTGGGCTCAGGTCCAGAATCCCTGCTGCCAGCAGCTCTGTGGATCTCCCTTCCACAGTCAGATGTTACGCCTGTGCCCACAGGAGGCAGCCTTGGTGCCATGCAGTTTCTCCCTGACCCTCTGGGCTCAGAGGTCTCGCAACTCTCTCCAGTCCAGATCCCCAACCTCACCATTCTCCAGGCATCCTCTGCCCTTCCCAGCTGCAAACTGCCTCACCAGCTGTGTCTACCTCGCCAATTGTGGGTGGATGTTATTCGACCTAGTTGTTCCTTCTATCTGCTCCGGGACAAGGATTGGGATACATCTGCCCACCCAGCCACCATTTTGTCTCTCCCTCGGTATTGTCTCATTTTAAAGAAGTAAAGTGACAAAAGCAGGCAGGTTGAGTGATGAAGCCAGATAGGTGCTTTGAGAGGATAGAAAGGATCTAGAAGAGGTCTTTCTTCAATTTTTTAAAAATCGCTTAATGATCTAATTTAAATTATCCTTTTGATTAGGAAATATTCAAAATGAAAGAATGGGTGTACAATGAAAAGCTGTCCTCCTCCCTCAACTCCCAGATGCTCAATTTCCCTCCCTTGAGAGAGTCTATGTTGCTAGTTTGGGTGTTTCCTTTCAACACTATCTTATGCACATATAAATAAATATACATATATCTACATATATGCATGTTTTTATTTGCATACATTGCAAAGAATATATACAATCTCTTATGCTACATGTATGTTTTTGTAACCCAAATTCACTCATAGGGAATGGTAAATTAAGTGAATGGTGGAAGTCATGTTGGTGCTTATGTGATTTCCCCCCAATACTCTTATTTGTTTTATCCCAAATAAAAGCAATCAAGCAAGTACACCTGGTTCACTCTCAGAAACAACACCTAGCTCAGGATGCTTTGAGTGCAGTACCCCAGGATCTGGGCAACCAACTTAAATGCCAGTTACCATATTCCAGTCTCTCAGCCTATTAATTAAAACTCAACTGCAAGTGGCTTAAGCAAATGGTGATGAGTCATCTGGCTTCAGGCACTGCTGAATTCAGGGCAAGGTTATCAGGAGTGGTTTTTTCCACTCTCTGCCAGAAGCTAAAGCAAACAACAGTTATCATTGGAAGGCCAATGGACTTTAATATTCAGCAGGCTGAATCCTGCTATGATTACAATGGCTCCAGGTGATTTCCTGACATGATAATCTTTACATTTGTTTACCAAATTTTACCTTTGATCTGCCTGTATGCATTGCTAAAGGGCAAATGTGTATTCAAGTAAAAAAAAAGTGGACCAGGCGAGAGGTTGGTGTGCCTCTTCGAGAAAGAGGCTCCACTTGGCCCCCTATGCCTTCTAAATTCATATTTCTTGTATAGCATTTTCATTTGTGCGTCGACCCCTTTTTCAGATCCTGAACCCCACTACAAAGGTCACAACTCTCAGCTCTGACTCCCATGGGTGGTCTTCACAAGCTTCCTGCAAGATGGTCTTCACAAGTTCTCTGCATGGTCTTTGGTGGCTGCAGGAGGACCTTTCATGGGGAGAGTGTGGCTGCTACAGCTCCAATTTTACATCCTTGGAGGTTCAAGTTCAACATAAAAAGCAAGAGCCTTTTCATGTGCCAACTCTAAAATCATCCCCATGGTCCATCTGGAGAAGAGGATCTGCTGCTTGATCTAAGTTTGAGTCACATGCTTTATCCCTGGAACTGAGAATAAAGCCCCACCATGAACATTATCACCAGACAATGAGTAAAAAGTGGATTCCCCACATGGAAATCCAGGGCTGGTACTAAAAAAGGAAGAAACCCACACTTAGCTTATGAAACCCACACTAACACTGCACCATTGATTCTCAAAAAATATGTTCCTGACCCCAATATGTTTTAATAAAAGTAAAATCTAAACAAACATTGAGTATACAAAAAACTTAAAATATCTCATTTGTGGGATTAAAGTATATCAAGATGGAACTAAAACTTGAATGGGTCTCTGTGGCACCATTGGTTCATGTCCAGCTGTTAACTGAAAGGTTGATGGTTCGAGCCCACCCACAGACATCTCTCCTATGCCCTGGACAGTATTTTTCAGTAGTTAGAGCAGACTGAAGGATCACAAGTTTGATTCCTGATCAAGGGCATGTATCTCATTTGCAGGTTCGATCCTTGGCCCTGGTCGGGCATATGTGGGAGGCAACCAATTGATATGTCTCTCTCACATCTGTATTTCTCTCTTTTTCTCTCTGCCCCCCTCCTCCTTCCCTTCCATTCTGTATGAAAATGGAAAAAATATATCCTCAGGTGGAGATTAAAAAAATAAATTCTAGACAAGAATATGTACCAAGTAGCATTCTAAAGGCATTGTATATTTCAGAGAGAGGATACAGATATTGATTCCCTTTGGAATGTGTTTAGTTAAGCACACATGCTTTTTTTAAAAAAAATCTCAAGGGAAACCACTAAAAAAAAAAATAGAAATCCTTCTGCATGAGGAAGTGGGGGGTGGGAGAAGGGGAGAGGGAGGAATTAAACTAAACCAACAAATGCTGAAGTTTGCAGCTGTACCTAATAATGAAACAGTCTCCTTCCTATTTCAGAAGTTGATGATATTTTTCTAAAACCTAATTGCAATGTGTGTGTGTGTGTGTGTGTGTGTGTGTGTGTGTGTGTGCACATTTTGGGCAAGAAAGAGTCAGTGAATATCCCCACTGCAGGAAAGTCCTCCCCTTCCTGACATTTCATTCTCTCCTTTGGATATATTTTTCCAGGAAGTTCTGGTTGATCCAGGCAGCTGCAGAGCAGAGAGCAAGGAAATTCCCAGGTGCTTCCCAGGTTGAACAACAAGAATAGACACTACCCACATCACATCTGCCAGGGTCTCCAACATCAGTTGTTCTCGAAGGTGCCAAGAAAGCCCAGACACCCAGCCCCACTGCTGCCTTCTGCAGCAATCACAGGGAAGAGAGAGGGTGGAGCCGTGAGCCAAAGGCCAAGAACGCAGTGTTTCTTCCACCAAGAAGCCTGGTCAGCTCAGGGAGGGGATGCCAAGCTCTACTACAGGGTGTTTTATTTTGTTTTGAATATTTTTTTATTGATTTGAGAGGGAGAGACATAGAGAGGGAGAGAGGGATAGAAACATCAATGGATAGGCTGCCTCCTGCATGCCCCCTACTAGGAATTGAACCCAAAACTTGGGCATGTGCTTGGACCAGGAGTTGAATCAGTGACCTCTTGGTGCATGGGACGATGCTCAACCAATTAAGCCACACTAGCCAAGCTGATGACTGCAGTTTTTAAAATGAACAGGACTGGGTTTTGAACACCAAACCTGAGACCATTTTAATGACCAAGCTGTGGAGTCTGGAATCTGGTCCTGATGGTGAAGGATCCAATATCCAATGGGAGTAAGGAGTTTACAAAACCCCTACTGTCAGAGCACGCAAGAGCTCTGCACAAGCATTGCTGCTCTGAGTTGTTCTGAGTCCATGTATTCTTCTAAATTCTCCCATTCAACTACACCAAGCACAGGGCAGACTCCTCGAACCCTGCCCACTGTACGAACTGTTGGGAACTTACTCCAAGTTCCTCCTTTATCTTCTGCTCACTAGTTACAGGTATTGGGTCCAAACCCCCCTGCCTGGGGCTGGACCTCCGGTCAGGGAAACATGTCAATTCTTGGTGGAAGGGCAGACGGAGAAGCCATGAGAATTGACCTGTGTATATATACAGTAGGTATATAAGAATGAGTCTTTATTGCAGAAGCCAGTGGCCACATAGCTATCAGACACGACAATTCTTTACAGCAAAGTCCATGCAGGCAGGCAGCCAGACACTGGCTGGTGAATACATATCTTTCTCACATAGTAGCATTAATCTCTGTACCCACAGTTAGTATCTGAGCAGCCACATGCTGCCCCAGACTCACTGCCTTACATCGTAACCATATCAGCTCTCAACTCCGACTGAGCTCGCTAGCCTCTCCTGCACACATAGGAGCTGCATTCTCTGTGCCTATCTTCTCTGAGCTCTCTCTAGCTCTGCGCTGCCCAGCTCTCTCTGCTCTGTCTAGCTGACTTATTCACACACAGTCCTTCTGGTCAGTGATCTGTATATACAGTGACCTGTATGTCAGAGACAAAGAAGGCTAGTTGTCAACAGTGCCATCGATCATTTGGATTACAGAGGGCACAGTGCACCGTGTGTCTTTGCACCCGCTCATGGTGTCTTGGCCTGATTACGATTCCCAGGCTCGGAAGCTGATAAGGTTCCCAGGCTCAGGGCAGCCTTGACCAGCTGGTGCACTCTGAACAGTGTCCCCACACCAGGTCAAAGCAGTGGTGAGAAAAGAAAACTAGAACCATTTCCTGTTTATACTCTAAATGGTTTTAAATTCTTCAAAAAACATATTATATATACATAGGTTTGGGTTATTGCCTAACCCCGTGTCAGGGTCGTGAGTCATTTTCATCTGTATATATACAGCTTTGCCGCCAAGACTGAGTTGTGCAAACAGACAACTAGTGGTTGGTTTTTCTAAGTAAACAAAAGCCAGGGGAGGGGGCGTGACACCTGATGTCCTACAAATAAGGAAAACAAAGATTCAGAAACTTGGAAGGAAATTCACAGGATGAGGAAGAGGAGGACAGGGAGCCAGAAAGTGGGGGCGTAGGGGGGCCGAGGTCGGGGGAAGAACATCTTTCCTCAGAGACTTAGAAACTTTAGAGGAAAAATAAGAAATTGCCAGACTCCAACAGTAAGACACCATTTCATGCAAAAACAACCGAAAAAGGGGGAGCGAGAGGACAAGTTGACATTTACTTACTAGAATGAAACATTAAAATAATTTCTAACTGATCTGTCCATAAAAGGACTGGCTTGGAAACTCTGGAGCACAGAAATTAATAGCATTAATTCCTGATTTCTAAAGAAGAAAATAAAGATGCCTCCTCTTTCCAGTATCTTTGCTACTGCCCTGCTTGTCTTTTTACTTCTTTTTTGTTGGTTTTTTTTTTTCTTTTTTCTTTTTCTTTTTTTTTAAATACATTTTATTGATTTTTTACAGAGAGGAAGGGAGAGGGATAGATAGTTAGAAACTCTCTCATCAATGAGAGAGAAACATCGATCAGCTGCCTCTTGCACACCCCCTACTGGGGATGTGCCTGCAACCAAGGCACATGCCTTTGACTGGAATCGAACCCGGGATCCTTGAGTCCGCAGGCCGACGCTCTATCCACTGAGCCAAACCGGTTAGGGCTCCATTGATTTTTAGAGTGGGAGGGAGGGAGAGAGACCTATTACTGGTTGTCTCTGGTACATGCCCTAACCCGGCTGGTGATCGATTGAGCCTGAAACTAAGGTAGGTACATGCCCTTGACCTGGAATGGACCCCGAGACCTTCCTATGCATAGGCCAACACTCTAACCACTGAGGAACATCAACCAGGGCCACTCAGTCTCTCTTAAGACTACTCAGCTCTACCCTTGTAGTGTAAATAATGCATAAACAAGTGCCTGTGGTTATGCTCAATAAAACTTTACTTACAAAAATAGGTGGCAAACAGAGTTAATCCTCAGGCTGTAATTTGGCAACTGCTGTCCAATACCCCTGTTTACTGCTTCAATACTCTGAAGTATTTCTGCCTCATGTCTGTGACTTTTCGTTACACAAGCTCATGTATAAATCTCTAAGGGCGATGCCAGTGGGAGCCCTGAGGAGACACTCTGGGCCTTCCACTCTCAAATCCCCGCCTCCCCACCCCCTACACCCCCACCCCATCCCCATCCCATCCCCACCCCACCCCCACCCCTCAAGGCCTTGCCCAGTCCATCAGCACAGCCTCTGAGGCTGTATTATGCGTGGGTAAAGGTGGGGCTCTGGGCCAGGTGGCTTTAAGACCAGTTCTTCTCCTGTGGGTCTGCTAAGCAATAAAACCTGCCTCACAGATTTCAAAGTCACAATGGAGATGCAAGGCTGCTTGCCATGTTGGACTCATGAACAGAATCTGTCACACTTTAATTCTACAGACCATAACCTGCTTTCCTACCCTTCAGAAATCCTTACATCTCTATATTTACATATGTATTTTGGACAAACAGGAGTCACATGCTAACCTGACAAGCTTAGGGAAGGCCTGTGTAACTCAGAGACCTACAATAACCGCAAAGGATGAACTGAAATTAAAATTTTTTTAACTAAAAAGCAGTTTATGGTGGATAGTCACTCTGTGGAGACCACACATCTCCTCATTGCTATTGAGTTAACTGTTGACTGTTAACTATCCTGCACCCACCTAAGTAAAAGAAGTATGTGTTTATCATTTTACTTTTTATTCAATCCCAGAGGTTTCCCTGCTTTGCTTTCTCCCACCTCCCTACTCTATCACCAATGGATTTCATGTAACCCACTTACCTCTCCTCTTTTTATTATAATGTATAAGGTGCAAAACTGCCATTCTCCAGATCATTATCTCAAACTGTTGCTGGGCAGAGAGTGAACCAACACTAATATAGCTGCAAGGAAGGGAGGGAGGGAGGGAGGGAGGGAGGGAGGGAGGGAGGGAGGGAGAGAGAGAGAGAGAGAGAGAGAAGTGGGGAGAGGAAGGAAGCTAAATTAGGGGGGAATCTTGTTCCATGTTTCACATAGTTCTATAAATCCCACCGGTCAAGGTTGCAGATATCTAAAGATAATCTCAGTAGGCAAAAAAATTCTTAAGTATATGAGAGTAATTTTCACTTTACACAGAATGTCATAAAAAGCAGTTTTGCCACTTGGGATATAAAGCAAATGTAATTCAATTTCGTCTTATTGGGACCTTGTTTCCTTGTCACAGATCAGCTCTCATGTAATTCCACATGTATCAGCACAGAGAAAGACCTTTCATGGCACACCTTTCTTAAGCAAAGAGAGACCACATCCTTGTTGTTTTAAAGTATTTGTTATTATTTTTTCTATTTAATCAGCCTTCACTGAATTAAGGGCACTGGGGTGAGGATGGTGAGGAAAGGAAGAGGGGCTGGACAGTGGTCTAAGGAGAGACAAGTATGAGGGACAGGGCAGTAAGGGGCCCTGGGAGAGTGCACAGTGGTCTCCACAGGCCCTGAGCTACTCTGGAGGGACAACGGGGGTCCAGGCGGGGTCTCTGGCCACTCACTGAACCATGGCAGACGTGGTCTTCTCCTTGGAGGGAGAGGTCGGCACTGAATTCTCCCCCTGCCTCTCGGTTTCTTCCTCACCCTAAAACAGACAGGGGGGAGTCAACTCTTGGGGAGAAAAGGATGGGGCAGAGGCAGCTTGAAATCAGGAAAAGTAGAGGAAGGGAAAGGTAACAGAGGAAGGGGTGCTGGACAAAGATCTAGGACACAAGGGAAGGGAAAGTGGGAGAATGAGAGTAAATGAGGGTACGGAGAGGTGAAGGGCCCCGTGATGGGTCACAGTGATGGGTCACGTTCCCCAGATAGCCAATGGCAAAGCTTATCCCCATGAGAGCTTGAGGGAGGTGGAGCATGACCTCTGAGAAGCAGTGTTCCCAGCCCCATGTTCCTCTCTGTTCCCAGGGCCTCACCAATGGGGACCACTCTGCCCCAGTGCCTCCCTAACAGCTCACCATGGGCTGGGAGCTCTGGCCACACAAGCTTCGAAGGCCCAGGCCCAGGGAAGCCAGGGATACAATGACCTGTAGGGTACAGACAGCCAGGAGCAGAATACGGATTCCTAGGAACAAGTTCTGGAGATAAAGGAAGAAAAAAGATTAGAATCAGGAGTCCACTTCTCTGTTTCTGTTGAGTACCACCTAATCATCTCTTTCCCCCAAAGGAATCAGACTCTGCTCAACTAACTACTTCTTCCCACAAGAGCAGATTCCACCCCATTTGCTTGTCTGCCATGTGACCTTACCACCCACTATGAAGAAGTAAAGTCTATTTCTCTACCCCCTAGAACAGTGGTTCTCAACCTTCTTAATGCCGTGACCCTTTAATACAGTTCCTCATGTTGTGGTGACCCCCAATTTCATTGTTACAAATTGAACATAATTAAAGCATAGTGATTAATAACAAAAACAATATGTAATTATATATGTGTTTTCCGATGGTCTTAGGTGACCCTTGTGAAGGGTCGTTCGACCCCCAAAGGGGTCTCGACCCACAGGTTGAGAACCGATGCCCTAGAATGTGAAAGGACCTGTGATTGCTCTGACCAATAAAATACCGTAGAAATGACACTATGCCAATTATAGGGCAACCCTTAATTGGCCTGGCAACTTCCATTCCTACCTCTTGGAGTGCTCATTGTGAGATGCTCTGAGTTGGAACCTAGTTACCATACTATGAAGAAGCCCAAGCCACTGCAAGCTCTCTGCCTGACAGTCCCAGCTGAGCACCCAGCACATCCATGGGAGGGCACCAACATGGATGTCCAGCCCCATCCAGCCATTGGATGACTTCATCCCCCAACTGACATCTGACTGTGACTTCATGAGAAAACCCAAGTGAGGACTGCCCATCTGAGCCCACTCAACCCACAGACTGTGAGAAGTTGTAATTTAAGCCACTGCATTTGAGAGAGGTGTGTTATGCAGCAGCAGATAACTGGAACACCCACCTACCAGAAAAGACAGATGAGTGGCCCATGACATCCACTCCTAAATGTCTCCACTTTGCCTCTCATCTGCTTTGATTCAGGAAATATTCATGCCATGAGGATCTGAGAAATGACTTTAGCTTAAGCTAAAACCTGAACCAAAGACCTAGGATGAGGTCCAAGCTCAAAGAGGCTACATCTCTGCCCTCCAGTGCCCAGTTCCTTAGGAACAAATGGCTGTGATGGGTCCCTGTCAGATGGGACTCCCCGTTCTCACCTTCAGTAACTCCATAGGGATCTTACACCGATCCTCCCACCAATCTGAGTTTCGGTAGCTTCTCCGCCTCCATCTGTAATCAGTGGTTGTGGTGGGAGGGTCTGGGCGATCACACAGGGAGCTCAAGAGGTCGTCACTTTCCCAAGTTATGCTCTTCACACAGAGGACAACGGCAGCCACGGCTGTGCCAATGCCAGCCAGGGTGAGCAGGCCTGACACCCGGCTCTAGAAGAGAGAGATTCAGGATGCAGACTCTCTCTATTGATGGCAGAGCTGTGGGGTCCTGGCCTCAACACTGTCTCCTCCCTAGCTTCCTGGCCCAGGAAACCCTTCCCAGCCCTCCAGGAAAAATCTCAGGTCAGTGGGACCCAAAGGGGAGAGGAGAAGAAAACCAGAAGGGGGCAGGGGATAAGGTGGGGCAATGGGGGCCAGACTCACTGAAAGTATGCTTTGCTGCTTCTCATGGACAATGGTCCCAACTCCTGCTATAATAGCCTGAGGGAAAACACCAGAAAAGGCCTCCTAATTACTCTCCTGAAATGATCTCTGACACCATCCTTCCCCCAACAGTTCCCACAACAGCCAGTTTGCAACATGATCCAAAGGACAGGCAAAGACACCTAGCAGATGGATCAGACTCCATACACCTGTCCCACCCTGCCCAACATTGCCTTAACGAGAAAAATGGAGAGTGGGAGGTTTTTGTTCACCCCCTAAGAAGCTTCCTCTTGGCAAAGGGCATTCGGACTCGGCTTGTTGGTCTCTTCCCCAAAACCTTGACTCAGACCCAAAGGAATTTCTCTCCTGGCCCATAACCAGTTGCCTCCCACTGAGCTCACAATAGCTTCCTTACTCACCACAGACCCTGCCCAGAAGGCGCAGCCTGAGCCACACAGCTCAGTCCAGGGCCCAAAGTACAAAAACACTCCAAAGGCACAGCTCACAGCCCCCAGCAATATCTGGGTCACCTGCAAGACAGGGAAAAAGTCAGACCCCTTCCAATGAGCCCATGTACCCAAGAGCAGCCACCCAACTCCTACTAGGTGCCTTTTCTCTCCTTTTCCTGTCCTGACCTCTCTGTAGCTCTGATTCTGGAAGATTCTCTTCCCTTAACATCCATGAGGCAGCATGTCCTGGTTCTCCCCAAACCCTCTGACATGCCAGGCTTTTGTCCTTCATTTCTTTTTCCTAAACACCACACTCTGTCATCCCACCTGATGGTTCTCCCTTGGGAATTCCATAATCCTGTCTAGGGCTGCAAAGACCCCCCTGCAAGAAAGGAGTGTGGTTGGCTCACAGATTATAGGGGTCAGCTCCTTCAGGTCCCCTCATCTTTCGCTGCCAAAGGCACCATCACAGACCATGGTTAAGCAAGGCGGTGGTGCAGAGCTATTTCCACCTAGCAGGGAACTCTGTAGTGGGCAGTCTGTGCTCCCCAGCTGCCCCCTGGGCTGGCAGAGACCTGTCAGGCCTACACCATGGTCTGATGCCTCCCCCTGCCCAATCCTACTCCCTCTCTTTTTGTTTCATAGGTGGTTGGACCCCAATAAACCTATGCACACCTAACTCCGAGTTATGTCTGCTTCCTGGAGAGCCCAATTATCACAGCATCTAGGACATTACTGCCTGCATGCCCTGCCAGTATCTCGGAATTGTCATATCCGAATCCCACACCCCACTCACAATCCCAATGCCTGCCTCTCCTGACTTCCAGGGCTCTAACCTCCTGGTCACCCACATTCCAAGCCTCAGCATATTCTTAGACTCCTCTCCTCCCTTGTAACCCAAGCCTCTTCACTCCCAAGTCGTGGAGATCCCATCCACAAAGGATTTGGGCTCTGCTCTTTCCTCGTCATTGCTGCCATGACCACACAGATGCAGACCTTCCACACTCCTTGCCTGGACAGCTCCTGGCTGTGAGGCAGCCTAAAGCCCAGGTCCCTGCTCAGAATCCACCCACAGCCCTTCCGCTATCGAAGCTGATTCAAGATGGGCAACTCACTGTCACTTGGGCTCTCAGCCCTGTGGTCTACATTCTCAGTTGAACCATTCTCTTTACTCTGCCAGAACTTGCCTTGTGCACTCCGGCTTCTTTGCTCTGGCCATTCTCTTCACCTACGGTTCCTTTTCTTCCTCTATCTGTCTAAACCCACTTCTTCTCCATTCAAGGTCTAGGTCAGGTGCCAACTCCTGCAGAACATCTCCCTGCCTCCCAAGGACATCGCCTGCTCTACCTTTAATTCTAGGCATTTCTATAGTTGTCTGATCCTTTGGTGGGTGCTGAGCACTTGCAAGTTGTATAGCCCTGGGATTCTCTCCCAAATTGCCTATCACTTGGCTTTACCTGCAGGCCTCAGCCCATAGAGTTTCAATCACCCTAGCTGGTTTGGCTCAGTGGATAGAGCGTCAGCCTGCGGACCGAAAGGTCCCAGGTTCGATTCCGGTCAAGGGCATGTACCTTGATTGCGGGCACATCCCCAGTAGAAGGTGTGCAGGAGGCAGCTGATCGATGTTTCTCTCCCATTGATGTTTCTAACTCTCTATCCCTCTCCTTTCCTCTCTGTAAAAAATCAATAATATATACTGTTAAAAAAATTAAAAATAAAATGAACACCTTCAGGGATCTTCCCCCAGCCCCCACTCCCACCTCTGGCTGGGACTGCCCCACTGCATCAAAGAGGAATTCCTTCATTCCATCCAAGTCTCCATGGAGAAACTTCCAAACCTTCTTTACCCAAACAAGTTGGGATACAAATAGTAAAGCCTCATGGGAACTTGACCCACTTTCCTTTTTTGCATCCTATTGAAGAAGGAGAGTTACCATCCTTGTTCACCTGGCTTGCCCGCCTCTCCAGCCCACTCTTACCCCTCCTGCCAGTGGCCCATAGTTTATCCTGGTCGTGGGAGGGCTAGTGTCCCGAGAGCCAATGAAGAACTCCTTCAGGGAGCCCCCAACTTTTAGCAGTTGTGTCAAAAACGATTCCTGGTAGATGTGGATATTGATGTGGATGGGCTGGGACAGTATAGAGTCCACATCGACCCCATTCACAGTCACCATGCTTTGAGCCATCCTGCCTGTTGGGGAGAAGATGTACAGAAATCAGGTCTGGGAACTGGGTGAGATAACAAGGAATACACTTCATGAAGAAAAGTAGAGAAAACAGCCTCTTTATCAAGATCCCAAGGGTCTTCCCAGTGCTAGTATCAATGTCACAGTGACCTTGATCTGGGCTGCAAACCCAAATTGCCTCGGGAGCGCTGCACACATTTTCCTGGGCCTCTCCCCAGAATGGCCTAACACAGTTTGTCTGGGTCTTTGGTTGGACAAAGAAAGGAATCTGTATTATTTATTTCAGTGAGTTAGTATGTGCAGCTGAGCCTTGACCAACCAGGGTTTGAACTGCATGGGTCCACCTATACTCGGAATTTTTTTTTTTTTTCAGTTAACCCTGTAAATGTATTTTCTGTCCCTTATGATTCTCTTAATAACATTTCCTTTTCTTTAGCTTACTTTATTGTAAAAATAGAGCATATATAATACATGTAGTATACAAAATATGTGTTCATCGACTGCTTCTATTATTGGTAAGGTTTCTGGTCAATATTATGCTCTTAGTTAAACTTGGGGGAGTCAAAAATTATATGTGGATGTTCAATTGCACCAGAGATCAGTGCTCTTACCCCCCACTTTGTTTGAGAGTCAACTGTGTGTTTACGCATAATAGTTTCATATGGTTAAAAATTTCAAAAGACATGAAAGGGTACACCTTTAAGACCCTCTCTCCCTTCTTTCTCTCACAGCCACCTAGTTGCCTTCCAGATGGCATTTTCCTACAGTGACATTTTTTGCAAATAAAGGCATGTAAAAATATCCTTTCCCCACAAAGGGCAGGATACTGCACACACTATACTGCACAATGATTTGTTCCCAGAACTAATTCAAAATAATCCTGCATCAGTGTAAAAAATTTTTCTTCACTCATTTGTATAGCTGCATAGCATCCCATTGTCTGAATGCATCATAATTTTTTAAGCACTCCCCTATAAATAGCCATTTATTTTTTTTCTCACAAGTAACGTGGAATTAGCAGGTCAATGGGAACATGCATGCAATCCCCCTGCAGAAACAAAGTCAAGAGTGTTCACTGCCCCTGCCCATGGCCAGCAGAAGGTGTCAGCAAACCACTGAATCTTTTTCCACTGTATAGCAGGAAAATTACATTGCATTGTATATTTTAGTCATTTTTATAAAACACTCCCTTCTAAATGTATACATCAACTACTCTTGACAAATTTGTACATTTGTTAAACCACAATACAATAAAAATATAGAGCATTTCTATTTTGCAAAAGTTCCCTAATGTCCCCTCTCCAGTCAACCCCCAACCCCTGGCCCCAGGCAACCTCTGAGCTGCTTTCTGTGACTAATCTGTGGTTATCTTGTGATGAATGAGGTTTGTCATCTCTTCATATGTTTAAGAGCCATTTTCATTCTTCTGTTGTGAGTGCTCCATTCATACCCTGTTTCCCCCTCAGTTTACTTTTTTTTTGTCTGTATAGGAGTTTTATTGTGTGTTCAAAAAAATTACCATCTGTGACATGAGTTACAAATAATTCTTTACAATCTGTGATTTATTTTTGGAGCTTGTTTATATTTTCATGCAATCAAAGTTTTCCATCTTTTTGGGGGGATGCATCATACTTAAAAAGAACATCCCGTTTCAAGATGATAAAGGAATTCTTTTGTGTGTGTTTTCTAAGTGGTTTTAGGCTTTCAGTGATGTTGATCCATCAGGACTATTTCTTGTCAGTTGGAAGACATGGGTTGGGTTTCTTTTTTCAGATGGTTAACATCTGAAGGGTATATTCTGTCTGTGGAATCTTTCTTCCATTGATTTAAATGCTCCCCTGAGAGCTCACTTTCGGTTTCCACCAGAGGCTGCATTTCCCTGTTTTGCAAGCTGTTCTTCAGAATAAAGTTTCTCCTTTCCCCACACCCCAGGTTGAGGACAACTGCTTCTACTGGATTTGTTGCCATGTCCTTTTGTTGACAAAGTGATGGGCACTCAGTTGCCTCTAACCTGTTGTAATGAACATCTTTGTGCCTGTCCCAGTGTGAACCTGGACTCAAGTTTCTCTGGAATGGATTAATGAATCACATTCATTTCCATTTTCTCTATGTCCAGTCTGGATCAATTGCCCACCAATTCATGTAGCTTCTCATTAGCATCAAGAAGTCCTTTCTGGCCAAAACCGGTTTGGCTCAGTGGATAGAGCGTTGGCCTGCGGACTGAAGGGTCCCGGGTTCGATTCCGGTCAAGGGCATGTACCTGGGTTGCGGGCACATCCCCAGTAGGAGATGTGCAAGAGGCAGCTGATCGATGTTTCTCTCTCATCGATGTTTCTAACTCTCTATCTCTCTCCCTTCCTCTCTGTAAAAAATCAATAAAATATAGAAAAAAAAAAGAAGTCCTTTCTGCTATTTGGGAGACTTCTGTTCAAGACGGTGGCATATGTAAAGGCTGCACTCTCCTCCTACCACGTCCACACCAAAGTTACAACTAAACTACAGAGCAACCATCATTCAGAACCACCTGAAGTCTAGCTGAATGGAAGCCCTATAATAAGAATGTACAGGGGGAAAAAAACACAAGATGGCACATAGGTTAACGCCGGAGTTTGCTGCCTCGAAAACCACTTCAAAAATTCAACTAAAAGACAGAACGGACATCACCCAGAACCACAGAAAGGCTGGCTGAGTGGAAGTTCTACAACTAGGAGGAAAGAGAATAGCATACCGAGACTCAGAGGAGGCGCAGTGCTGAAGTCAAATACTCAGGTGTGGAGGTGCATGCGGAGCTGGCAGGCGGCTGAGGGCATGGCTGTCTGTTTCAATTGGGAGGGAGTCTCAGACTCTGAGCTCCAGATCCAGGCGAGTTGCCGGGAGCCGGTCCATCCTTGCTGCTTGACACAGTCGCTGCAGGAAAGAAACATCTGCACAGCATATGTTTCAAGGGACCTGGCGTATATAGCATACTGTTCTTAATATGTTTGCTCCCCTTAGCGCTGTGTGTTTTAACCAAGGTCACCTCTTCGAGAAAGGTTGTTTCCCCAGGTAGGAATTTTTCCCTGAAGTCAGGGAGGGGATGAAACTCCTTAACTAAGTGCCAGGCGGGTAGTTAATCACTACAAACAATCATGCTTAAGCTACATAATCTTTACTCCCTGGAATGCCGATAAGAAACGCCCTAACCTTTGTAATAGAAATTGACAGGATTAAAATCAACTGGGATAAATACGGATGTAACAAGACAATAAACAGCAGAACTTCGCTGGAGATCCAGACCAGAACTTGGCTGGAGATCCTGGCTAGAGATCCTGGCTAGGCTGCTGATCAACTGAACACTGTCTCCGTGTCCTTCCTTCTTCCCCGACTCCATCCACACCTTTGGGAACCCCTGGACCTGCTGGGGTTGGACCCCGGCAGCGAGTCTCTAGGGACCCAGACTCAAACGGGAGAAGCAGGATTGTCTGGCTTCGGTCGGAACTCAAAGGCAGCTTTCTCTCCGAGGTTGGCAGCGGTTGCTGGGACTCTGAGAGGCAGAGCCTCTGGGGATGGGACTGACAGCAGCCATAACTGCTCGCTCCGCCCGCCCTGTTGCTCCCCTGGGACCCACCCCACCCAACCCCTGCTCAGAGGCATTGCTGGATAGCCTCAGGCAAACACTAGATTAGCACCGCTCTAGAGATCCAGCACAGAAGTTCTCCCACTGCAGACACAGCTGATACTCATAGCCAGTTGGCCTGGAGGTCAAATCCCCGCCAGTATTACCTACAACAATCAAGGCTTAACTACAACAAGACTGTGCACAAAGACCACAAGGGGGTGCACCAAGAAAGCATAAAAAATGCGGAGACAAAGAAACATGACAGAAATGGAGGATATAGAGCTCAAAACCACACTTTTAAGGTCTTTCAATAAGTTTCTAGAAACTGCCGATAAACTTAATGAGATCTACAAGAAATCTAATGAGACCCTCGATGTTGTGATAAAGAACCAACTAGAAATTAAGCATACACTGACTGAAATAAAGAATATTATACAGACTCCCAACAGCAGACCAGAGGAGCGCAAGAATCAAGTCAAAGATTTGAAATGCGAAGAAGCAAGAAACACCCAACCGGAAAAGCAAAATGAAAAAAGAATCCGAAAATACGAAGATAGTGTAAGGAGCCTCTGGGACAGCTTCAAGCGTACCAACATCCGAATTACAAGGGTGCCAGAAGATGATAGAGAGCAAGATATTGAAAACCTATTTGAAGAAATAATGACAGAAAACTTCCCCTACCTGGTGAAAGAAATAGATTACAGGTCCAGGAAGCCCAGAGAACCCCAAACAAAAGGAATCCAAAGAGGAACACACCAAGACACATCATAATTAAAATGCCAAGAGCAAAAGACAAAGAGAGAATCTTAAAAGCAGCAAGAGAAAGAAACTCAGTTACTTACAAGGGAATACCCATACAACTGTCAGCTGATTTCTCAACAGAAATTTTGCAGGCCAGAAGGGAGTGGCAAGAAATATTCAAAGTGATGAATAGCAAGAACCTACAACCATGATTACTTTATCCAGCAAAGCTATCATTCAGAATTGAAGGTCAGATAAAGAGCTTCACAGATAAGGAAAAGCTAAAGGAGTTCATCACCACCAAACCAGTATTATATGAAACTAGAGGCCTGGTGCACAAAACTTTGTGCACTCGGGGGGAAGGGGGGGTCCTCAGCCTGGCCTGTGCCCTCTCGCAGTCTGGGACCCCTCGGGCAATAACACCCTGCTGGCTTAGGCCTGCTCCCGGGTGGCAGAGGGCAGGCCCAATCCCTAGGTGCAGCCCCTTGTCATGCTCAGGGTAGGGTCGATTGGGGGTTTGGGACACCGCCCCCTGTCACACTCAAGGCAGGGTCGATGGGGAAGTTGCAGCGCCACCCCCTGTCACTCACAGAGCAGGGCCCATCATGGGGGTTGGGGCTCCGTACCCTGTCACGCACAGAGCAGGGTCGATCAGGGGTTTGGGGAGCTCCCCCCTGTCACGCACAGAGCAGGGCCCATCAGGGGGTTGAGGAGCTCCCCCCTGTCACTCAGGGAGTAGGACCAATAGGGGAGTTGGGACACCGCCCCCTGCACACACAGCGCAGGGCGGATCAGGGGGTTGGGGTGCCACCACTCTCACACTCAGGGCAGGGCCGATGGGGAGGTTATGGCTCTACCCCATCACACACAGAGCAAGGCCCATGGGGGGGGGGGGGGTTGGGGCGCCGCACCCTGTCACACACAGAGCCGCAGGGTGATCAGGGGGTTGGGGAGCTCCCCCATATCAGGCACAGAGCAGGGCTGATCAGGAGGTTGGGGCGCCTTCCCCTGTCACGAACAGAACTGGGCGGATAGGGAGGTTGTGGACCCGCCCCCTGTCACACACAGAGCTGCAGGGCAATCAGGGGGTTTGGGCGCTTCCTCCTGTCATGCTGATCCCAGTGCCGGGAGGCTTCTCGGCTCCGCTGATCCCAGTGCTGGGAGGCATATTACCCTTTTACTATATAGGATAGAGGCCTGGTGCATTGGTGGGGCTGGCTAGTTTGCCCTGAAGGGTGTCCTGGATCAGGGTGGCTGTCCCCACTGGGGTGCCTGACCAGCTTGGGTGAGGGGATGATGGCTGTTGGCAGCTGGTCACACACCCTTCAGGGTGGAGGTCCCCACTGGGGTGCCTGGCCAGTCTGTGTGAGGGGCTGAGGGCTGAAGCTCCCAACTGCTCCTTTTATTCTTTTTTTTATTCTGGGCCAGCTTTAGCTCTGGCTCCAGCTCTGAGGCCTCTGCTGCTAAAAGCAGGTATCTGATTTGTTTGGGTTCTATAATTGAAACAATGTATAACTCTAGCTCTGAGATCCCGGCTCGCTGAAAGCAGGTTTCTGGGGTTTTGTCTAGCTTCTATATTTGTTACAATGTTTCAAACTGCAGGCTCAGAGGCCGGCAAGGCAGGCAGGGAATGTTGGTTTCCTCCGTCACTGAAGCAAGCAAGCCTCATGTTAGTTTCAAGCTGCCTGGCTGCCGGCCGCCATCTTGGCTGGCAGTTAATTTGCATATCACCCTGATTAGCCAATGGGAAGGGTAGCGGTCGTACGTTAATTACCATGTTTCTCTTTTATTAGATAGGATGCTGAAAGGTATCCTTTAAGAAGAGGAAGAAGAAGAAAAAGGTAAAGATACAAATTATGAACAACAAATATGCATCTATCAACAAGTGAATCTAAGAATCAAGTGAATAAATAATCTGATGTACAGAATGAGCTGGTGATTATAATAGAATCAGGGACATAGAAAGGGAATGGACTGACTATTCTAGGGGGGGAAAGGGGTATGGGAGATGCGGGAAGAGACTGGACAAAAATCGTGCACCTATGGATGAGGACAGTGGGTGGGGAGTGAGGGCAGAGGGTGGGGCGGGAACTGGGAGGAAGGGAGTTATGGGGGGAAAAAAGAGGAACAAATGTAATAATCTGAACAATAAAGATTTAATAAATAAATAAGAAAAGAATGTACAGAAGAAGCCACATTGAGACTAGTAGGAGGGGCAGAGACACAGATGGGCTGGTCCCATACCCTCCTGTTTAAAATCCAGAGGGATATCTCAGCTGTGGAGGTTCCCCCTGAGGAATGAGGGGTCCCAGCCCCACATCAGGGCCCCAATCTCAGGGTTCCAGTGCTGGGAAGAGAAGTTCCCATAACTTCTGGCTGTAAAAACCAGCAGGGATTGAGACTAAGGAAGATGGAGGCTGCTGAAGCCCCAGGCAGTTCTTTTTTTTTTAATATATATTTTATTGATTTTTTTACAGAGAGGAGGGGAACGGGATAGAGAGTCAGAAACATAGATGAGAGAGAAACATCCATCAGCTGCCTCCTGCACACTCCCCACTGGGGATGTGCCCACAACCAAGGTACATGCCCTTGACCGGAATCGAACCTGGGACCCTTCAGTCTGCAGACTGACGCTCTATCCACTGAGCCAAACCTGTTTGGGCCAGGCAGTTCTTCTTAAAGGACCCATGCACAGACTTACTCTGACTCACTCTGAGCTCCAGTGCTGGGGCAGCAGCTCAAAAAGTGAGGGAAATACAGGGAGGAAGTGAATTATCTGGCTTCAGGACAAGGGCTAAAGAGGCAGCTTTCTCCCAGACAGAAGTGCTGAGGCCATTGTTCCTTTACTGAGACCCCCACCCACAGAGCCAGCAAGTAGGCACCATATCTGAGTCTCCATCAACCTGGTTCATGCTGTTCGCCACATCCTGGTGATTCCCTGAGACCCCACCCAACTTGAATGACCAAGCATGCCCTGTATCTCTTACTAAGCAAACCCAAGCCTGGCACTAGTGGCAGCCAGCCTTGGTTCATAGCTTAGCCTCTCCCAGGCACCTCCAATCTCAGCAAAAACAGAAACTACCTGTAGGTCACTTTGTAGCTCATACAAGGTGGCCCTGGGCAAGGCACAGGCAGCCACTGACCTTACCTGAACCAGAGCCCCTCCCAAGAGGCCCCAGAACCAACAAACCTGGTGGCCAGCTCAGACCACACTAGAGCATCACACAACCACCTCCACAAATGACACACCAAGAGGGAAGACTTTGCAGGCACCAGAGCCTCACTAACGTAAATCCTGCTGCATGATGTCAGCCCCTGCACAACAGCAACTCAGCTATAGTCACAGCCAGTGCTCACAGTCCATCAGAGTGAGAGTCAATCCCTCCCATTGACATGCCAACAGCAATAAAGGCAATAAAGGCCTTTATTGCCAACAGCAATAAAGGCTCAACTACAATAGGAGGGCACACCCAGCCCACACAAGGTAATACTACTGGAGCACCTGGATCAAGAGACCAGGTAGACTGCCCAACTAGACCCTACAGGACACCTATTACATAAGGCCACTCTACCAACACTGAGAGACATAGCAGCTCTACCTAATACATAGAAACAAACACAGGGAGGCAGTCAAGATGAGGACACAAAGAAACATGTTCCAAATGAAAGAACAGAACAAAACTTAAGAAAAATAACTAAACAAAATGGAGACAAGCAAGTTACCAGATACAAAGTTCAAAATACTGCTTACAGTGATGTTCAATGAACTTAGTGAGAACTTTAACAAAGGGTTATGAAACATAAAAAAGGAGATAGAAAACATAGAAAAGAATGAGTAAGAAATGAAAGATATAATAATTGTAATGAAGAATATGTTTGCCCTAACCGGTTTGGCTCAGTGGATAGAGCATCAGCCTGTGGACTCAAGGGTCCCAGGTTCGATTCCAGTCAAGGGCATGTACCTTGGTTGTGGGCACATACCCAGTAGAGAGTGTGCAGGAGGCAGCTGATCAATGCTTCTCTCTCATCGATGTTTCTAACCCTCTACCCCTCTCCCTTACTCTCTAAAAATAAAAATAAAATTTTTAAAAAAGAATATGTTACAGGGAATCAACACTATATAAGATGAAGCAGAGGATCAAATCAGTGATCTGGAAGACAAGGTATTAGGAAACACCCAATCAAAACAGCAAAAAGAAAAAGGAATTTTTAAAAATGAGGATAGTTTAAAGGACCTGTGAACAACATCAAGTATAACAACATTCATATCATAGGGAAAAGAGAGAGCAAGGGATTGAGAACATATTTGAAGAAATAATGACAAAAAAATTCCCTAGCTTAGCCCTATCTGGTTTGGCTCAGTGGATAAAGCGTCGGCTTATGGACTGGAGGGTCCCAGGTTCGATTCTGGTTGGGGACACATGCCTGGGTTCAGGGCTTGATCCCCAATGGGGGACATGCAGGAGGCAGCCAATCGATAATTCTCTTTCATCATTGATGTTTGATCTCTCTCTACCTCTCTCTTCCTTTCTGAAATCAATAAAAATATTAAAAAAAAAAAAACTTCCCTAACTTGGTGAAGGAAATAGACATACAAGCCCAGGAAGCACAGAGAGTCCCAAATGAGAGAAACCCAAAGAGGCCCACACCAAGACACATCATTAAAATGCCAAAGGTTGAAGACAAAGAGTGAATCTTAAAAGCAGCAAGAGAAAAGCAGTTAATTACACACAAGGGAGTTCCCATAAGACTGTCGATTTCTCAACAGAAACTTTGCAGGCCAGAAGGGATTGGCACAAAATATTAAGTGATGAAAAGAAAGGAACTGCAACCAAGATTACTCTTCCAGTAAAGCTATCATTTAGAACTGAAGGAGAGATAAAGAGCTTTCCAGGCAAGAAAAAGCTTCAGGAGTTAATCACCACCAAACCAGTATTACAAGAAATCTTAAAGGAACTGAAGAAGAAGCAAAAAGATTTAAAAATATGAATAATAAAATGGCAATAACTACATGCCTATTAGTAATTACTTTAAATGTAAATAGATTAAATGTTCTAATTAAAAAAATAGGATGGTTGAATTGATAAGAAAACAAGACCATACATATGCTGCCTACAAGGTACTCACTTCAGATTGAAAGACACACACAAACTAAAAGTAAAGGGATGAAAAAAGATATTTCATGCAAATGGCAATTTTAAAAAGCTGGAGTAGTAATACCTACAAAGTCTATAACAAAGGCTATCACAAGAGACAAAGAAAGATTCAACAATTCCACTCCTGGATATTTACCCAAAGAAACCCAAAACACTAATTTGAAAAGACATTTGCATTCCTATGTTCATTGTGGCATTATTTACAATAGCCAAGATATGAAAGCAATCTAAGTGTCCATGGATAGACAAATGGATACAGAAGAGATGGTACATATACACAATGGAATATTACTCAGCAATCCTATGTAATAATCCTATATAATAAAAGGGTAATATGCTAATTAGATAGGTCAGAAGTCGTTCCAGACCTCCTTCCATCCTTCTGGACCAAGCCAGGGCTGCAGCCACCCACCTGCCCACCCAAGGCTGTGAAGGAAGGAGGGAAAGATGGACCCCAGTCCAGACAGCCACCTGCCCACCCAAGGCTGCGGGGGAGGGAGGGACGGCCCCAGGCCCAGGCAGCCACCTGTGATTAGGGGAGATCAGGAAGGCAGGAAGAGTGGTTAGGGGCAATCAGGAAGGCAGGCAGGTGAGCTGTTAGAAGCCAGGGGTCCTGGATTTTGAGAGGGTGCAGGCCAGGTTGAGGGGACCACCTCCTCCCCCATGCACAAATTTCATGTACCCGGCCTCTAGTAAAAAAATAATGAAATTTTGTCATCTACAACAACATGGAGCAACCTAGAGGGTACTGTGCTAAGTAAAATAAGTCAGACAGAGAAAAACAAATGCTATATTATATCATGTATATGTAGAATCTAAAAAAACAAAATCAATAAACAAACAAAACAGAAACAAACTCATAGATACAGAGAACATTTTGATGGTTGCTAGATGGGAAAGGGGCAGGGGAAATGAGTGAAAAACTGGAAGGGATTAAGATATGCAAATTGCCAGCTATAAAAACAGTTACAGGGATGTAAAATACATCATAGTGAATAGAGTCAATAATATTGTAATAGCCTGGTAGGGGTGGCTCAGTGGTTAAGGGTCTGCCCATGAACCAGGAGGTCACGGTTTGATTCCCGGTTAGGGCACATGCCCAGGTTTCAGGCTCAATTCCCCCCAGGGCATGCAGGAGGCAGACAATTGATGTTTCTTTCTCATTGATGTTTCTATAATCAATTTAAAAATGTTTAAGGTGAAATTTAAAAATAATAATCCCATTATAATAACTACATATGGTGTCAGATGGATACTAGACCTATTGGGGTGACCATTTCATAAATTATATAAATGTCTAATCACTATATTGTAAACCTAATATAATATATGTCAACTGTAGTTGAAAAATAAAAATTATTTTTAAAAAATAAAAATGCTCCCTGAACAAAAATGAAATTGCCATAGGAATTCAGGTTTATTCTAATCTTGATATTCTACCCATTGGTGTGTCTGATGAGTCATGCACCATAGCCAAAATTTTAATTATGACTATTGAGTTTAATATTTAGTTGAGCTATTTCAACAACAACCCCCCCATATTATTTTTTTCCACAGCCATTTTTGCCAGATTACTTTATGTCTAATCATATGCACGTTAGAATCAACTTGCCTAGTTCCAGAAGAAATCCTCTGTGGGTGATTCTAGCAGACATCCTACCTAAGTCTCACTGTTTCTATCATGACGTTATTCAACAGCAGCAATCACAGCAATCCTAAAGTCTTCCCATTTGTATTTATGTGCTTTTGAAAGCAGGTCCACTCTAGCCTACCTGGCCTCCTTTAAAGTATAAAGTACAGGTGGTTGACAATTCTTCAGACACACAAGGAGCTTCCAACTTTTTCAAAGACACACGCAAGGAAGTCCAGCCCGGATTCCAACAACTTCCCTGCAGGCCTGGATGTCAGCATCATGTCTCAGCCTTGAATATGCCTCAGCTCCAGCTCCCTCTGAACCCCCTGTCTCTAGGCTATGGGCTCTTCCCTGCTGCCAGCTCCCCCTGGAGCTAGGGAGAGGGGACCAGGATCCCCTGGAGCTGGGGAGATGGGGCCAGGATCCCCTGGAGCGGAAGAGAGAGGACCAGGCCACATCCTGGGCCCTCCACTTTGGGCTCCACTCTGGAGGAATCTTTCACCGCCCAACCACCTGAGCCTCAGCCACCCCACCCAGAATAAAAGCTTGAGACACTGGCACATACCAGGCACAGCCCCCCTCCCTCCCAGCCAATCCTATGGGAACCAAGAATGGGGAGAGAATGGCATCCTGTGAAACAAAATGGGGCTTTAGAGATTGGTCTGGGGGACTCAGAGGGAGACAGAGATCCTGCAGTGAAAAGCCACCTGGGCTGTAAGGGCCCTGCTCACCTGCTGTCCCCTAGGAGTCGGCACCCCACAGAGCAGGGCTGGGAGAGGCTGGCCTGGTCTTGAAGACCTGCTTTCGTGGGAGGGATAAGAGCTGACAGAAGGGGGAGAGGAGGTAGGGTCTGACCTTCAGCATCACAACTTCCCAGAAAACAGCTGGGGCAAGGGCCCTTCTTGGGGGGGCTTCTGACTTGAGGAGATAATCAGGCAGCTAGAGATGGCAGAGCACACACAGACACACACATACAGAAACACACTCGCACACTGGTACCTACTCAGACTGTACACACACTGGGGCGAACACACCCACAGAACAGGCAAAGCCATCTGGCTCCTGTTGATCCACTCAACCCTGGAAAACCCCAGAGGGGCCCCTTTGTCCCAGCTGGATGCTAGGAAACTGCTTGTTAAAGCCCAACCACCAGCTTCCTACTGCTCATCACCTTCCTCTCCCTCCGCCTCGCTCAGCTCCTCCAGGCCTCCCTGCTCCACTAGCCTCCGATTTCTGGGGAGCTTAGGTGAGGCAACCCCCAGCCCCGGCCCTTTCCCACAGACCTGCTCACAGGACCCCTCTCCAAGGGAACTCATCCTGCTGCCCCTCACAGCTTCTGCAGCCTCACCCCAGAGAATTTGCTGGGAGGGAGGGAGGGAGGGAGGGAGGGAGGGAGGGAGGGAGGGAGGGAAGGAGGAGAGGGAAGGAGGGAAGGAGGGAGAGAACAACAATGACATAGAGAATGTGACTCCAGGAAGGTGGCAAGAGTGGATGCCACCTGTGTCCCTGTTTGATGCCAAGTCAGTCTGCCCTTTTAACTCCACCTTCGCCCACAATGCCGTCCTTCCCAGGGGTAGAGGAGCTTCACCAGGCCCCACACGGCTAGCTGAGTGGCCACTGGTGGAGAGGGAGGTCTTGAGGGGCTGAGGGGTGTCCCCAGGCCCAGCTGCAGCAGCAGAAGCTCAACAGGCAGCAAGGACTGGGGTTCTGTCCTGTAGCCTGAAGGCCTAGGAAATGGCTGAGAGAGGAACCTGAGTGGGGGCTGCGATGGCGCCAAGGGAGCAGAGAGGGGAGAGGTGAGGGAGGCAGGCACTACTTGGTCCAGACCAGCCATGAGCAAACTACGGCCCGTGGGCCGGATCCAGCCCCTTTGAAATGAATAAAACTAAAAAAAAAAAAAAAACCGTACCCTTTAATGTAATGATGTTTACTTTGAATTTATATTAGTTCACACAAACACTCCATCCATGCTTTTGTTCCGGCCCTCCGGTCCAGTTTAAGAACCCATTGTGGCCCTCAAGTCAAAAAGTTTGCCCACCCCTGGTCCAGACCCTGAGGCCGTAGGAGGAAGACAGGGGACAGAGCAGATCAGAGATGAAGGGGGAGGTTCCAGGGGCTGCCCTGCCACAACACCCCTCACCCCTGCAGAGGGGCCCAGGAAGGCTATTCCGGGACCAGGGGCCTCCACCAGTCCCGAACTCTAGTAGAATCTGTGAAAACCTGCCAACTTTTCCTCCAGGCAGATGTCCACGACCATTGGGACAGCAGAAGGGGGTGAGGTGGCCCCTGGGGCCCCCAAGCCCACCCACATCGACGTGCACATCCACCAGGAGCCTGTACTGAACCCGAGCTGCCTGCAGTGGCCTTCTGCCCTCAACACCATCCCCTGGACCCCAGGACACAAACGGCTGCTCGTGGCCTCCTGGGTGAGCAGGGCTGCTGAGGGGGTGGGAGGACCCAGGCCTCCATATCAGAAAAGGAGAGGCGCCCGCTCTCGCCACGCTCACTCTCAATCTGAATAGGACATCGAGTCTGTTGTATCTAATGCCTAGAAACTCATTCCCCTGTGCTCTGTTTCTGGCTTTCTTCATCACTAACTGGCCTTCCTGGTGAAAACTGTAGGTAGGGTACACTGTGGGCTAGAGAGCTGACCACTGAAAGTCCCAGCCTGTGGAACACTGATCCCAGCCTCTCTCCTGGGCCGGACACACATGGCCGGAACCCCTCCCTCTGCCTCCTGTCCCTCCCCCACCTCTCTTCCTCTACCTTCCTCTCTTTCTCTTGTATGGGGTTCTCACAGTGAACACCTGGAACAGCAGGTCCTTAAAGCTTCTCTGAGATTTGAAGGCCAGGTTCTCAAGCTCTTCATCTTTCAGGTGGTGCAGGTCATGCTGGGGCTGATGAGTGGGGTCCTGGGAGGACTTGGCTGCATCACATTCCATGAAAATTACCCGTATTCCATGGCCAGATGGGTCGCTGGCATCTGGACAGGGGTTGTGGTGAGTGGGGCCAGAGGATGGTGGGCGGGTCGGTGGACCTGTGAGAAGGGACTTCCCAACACCATCAATATGGCCACCATCAATGTGGTACTGCAGAATGTTGGCAACCCAAAAGACCCTAAGTTCTCGAGGCCGATCCCTGTTTCTACAGACGAGAAAAGAAACAGTCCAGCCGGTATGGCTCAGTGTTTGAGTGTCGACCTATGAATCAGGAGGTCATGGTTTGATTCCTAATCCAGACACATTCCCAGGTTGCAGGCTTGATCCCCAGTGTGGGACTTGCAGGAGGCAACCAACCAATGACTCTCTCATCATTGATGTTTCTATCTCTCTCCTTCTCCCTTCCTCTCTGAAATCAATAATTTAAAAAAAAAAAATTTTTTTTAAGAGCCAAGGAAAGTAGTGGCATAAGTCAGCTGTCCTGGATCCCTGCCCAGGGCATCCCCCACCAAGCTGGCCGCCTCTCCCCACTTTCAACAGCAAATATAAACTGAGAAAGGAGCCGGAGCGGGGGCTGTGATGATCTGGGCCCAGCTGATCTCGTCACTTGCATAGAGATGGGGAGGCATCCTGTGCTGCATGGTGTAGGCCCACAAAGAAGGGGCACCTCCTAGTCCTTTCACACTGCCCTCTGCAGGTTCTGTACCACAGGGACCATGTGGGTGTCATTGAAGGACAACAGCTAATGTCAACAGATGGGAGTGGGTGCGATCTGCCGTGGCAGCTTGGTGGGCAGGTCATGGTGGGATTGAAGCCCTTTGGCAAACTCACACACACTCACAGAATAACAGCAAAATGTATTTATTGAAAGAGGGGCCAAAGTCATCATCTCTCCAACGGATGGACCAGACTTCCTGTTCTGTGAACTCAGGAGCAGAGCAATGTGGGGAAGGCGCCAACCTGAGGAGGGCAGGCTCATCCTGAGCTGAGAGCTTCTCCAACAGCCCAGGCCTTCCACCTGAACTTGCAGAAAGCACCTGGTGTGGCTTACAAAGGGAAAGGCTTTGGAGACAGAAGAGAGGTTCCCACCTGGCTTGACCACTAGTACCTTTAATGTCACTGACACAGAGGGTCCCACAGCCTGAGGCGCCATCCAGCCCTCCACACCCTCGCTGCTACTCTCCCGCACAAACTCAACTCAAAACTCCCAGCCCACATATGTTCTGGGGCAGGGCCAGCTCTCCCTGTGAGAGTTACAGAGGGACAGAGACACAGGCAGCTAGAAGGGCTTATGTGTCCCATCTTTCCGCAGGCTATGCTGGCTGGAGTCGTATGCTTCATTTACGAGAAATGGGGTGGCACCTGCTGGGTGAGTTTGGGGAAGGGCAGAAGCTGGAGGCCACCCCAAATCTCCCTCCTGCCCCTTTGATTCCCCCCTCCCCCTCATTGGTCCCCAAGGGAGACTGAATCACGAGGTCTCCCTGTCTCCTCTTCATCCCAGGCCCTGCTGAGGACCCTGCTCACTCTGGCAGCTTTCGCCACAGCCATTGCAGCCATCTACACTGGGGCTTATTATTTCCAGGAATTAAGCCATGAGTTCCATCAGGCATTGTGTACTAGCCCCGCCTCCTGGGAGCCTACCCGCGCCCCCTGGGAGCCTACCCGCCCCACCAGCTCTCCTGAAGAAGCCAACAGGCAGCACCTGTGCCTGTCCTACCTGCACCAGGTCAAGGTAGGTGGGCAAGGGAGAGGAGCAGCACAGACAATGTTTCTATAGCAGTGATGGCGAACCTTTTGAGCTCGGCGTGTCAGCATTTTGAAAAACCCTAACTTAACTCTGGTGCCATGTCACATATAAAATTTTTTTTTATATTTGCAACCATAGTAAAACAAAGACTTATATTTTTGATATTTATTTTATATATTTAAATGCCATTTAACAAAGAAAAATCAACCAAAAAAATGAGTTTGCGTCTCATAGGTTCGCCATCACTGTTCTATAGCAACAAGAAGACTGTCCATCCAAAAGTGTCACCTCTTCTGCACCAAGCTTGACTACTGTCACCACAGATGATGGTGTTGAACAAACAGAAACAGTTCCTGCGGTTGTGGCTATCACAGCCTAGTGGGAACACAAACACTGAAACAACAATAAGTGAATCAATATTGCCAGTGTGTGCGGTGGTGCAAAGGCATGAATGCACCTTTTCCCTGGGTCTGGTCATGTTCGGGGCAGCTGGGAAACCAAATCATAGTCCAAGCCTGTCCCTGTTCAGATGAGGATGCTGAGGCTCAAGGAGAGGGACCTCTGGGTGCTCTTGTACACTAGACCTGTTGACCCCGCCGCACACAGCGCTCCTTCCTCAGTCCCCTCCAGCCCCCTACAGACTTGGGATGACAGGATGGAGGGTGACTGTGTGTCGGTGATGAGGCTGAGGACAGATCACAGATGGTCACTCTGGTGCCTGCAGCTTTGCTCCTCTGTTCTCAGGCCCTGTCCATGGGCCTTAGGGCCATGCTCTTGAGTATCTGGGTTCTGCTGCTTCTGACTTCTCTGACCCCCATGTTTCTGTACTGCTGGAGAAGAAGACTCCAACCCAAGGAGGTGAGTCCCTAGCATATGTGTCTGTGTGTTCAGGGCAGGAGGCTATGCAGCTAGGAGATACAATGGAGAGAAAAGGCCCCGTGACAGTGAGTCCCAAGGACATCGTGCCTGTCTTTCTACCCCAGTGGTGGCCCAGCCCAGATAGACACTGTCCCTGACCACGTAGCCCCCATGCCAAAGACCCCAGGAAGCCAGGGAAGTCTATATCCATGGTGGGACATTTGGTACCATGAGGATGAGGATGGATCTGGTTGGCTCCAGAACTAAGCTGCCTTTGAGGAGAGAATTTGTGCTTCCTCTCCCCCTCTGGGTTGGCTCTCCTCCTCCTCCTCCTCCTCCTCCTCATCCTCATCCTCCTCATCTTTCTCTTCCTCTCTTAGGAAAAAGACCAGAAGCCACTGCTGGGAGCAAGTAAAATCTAGCTCTGCCTCTCCTGAGTACTCATGCCTGGAGCTCCTTCTGCACCCATGTCCCTGCATCTGACTCCTGGAATAAGAGCCAGACCAAGGAAATGAGACCCTCCAGTGGCCCCAGTTGTCCTGCCCCACAGCCACGGCCACAGCCACAGTCCTGCTCCACCACCCCTCACAGTGCCTCTCACCCATTTCTTTTACACCTCCACCATCCTGCCCCACTTCATGTCCCCTCTTGAGCAGTGATGATAATAAACTCTTACATTGTTGCTCCCAGCTTCTCGCTTAGTTATTCCAGTGAATTTCTCTTGGTTGGGGAGGCAGTGGAGAATGAGCCAAGAGTGAATCCATTCCCAGCGTCTAGAGTTACTGGCCCACTGTATTTTTATAAATGTCATCCATGTACTATTTACAAAAAAAATGTCTAAAACAAGGATACAGAAAGATTGAGAGTAAGAGGATGGAAAACATTTATAACAAATAAATTGGTACAGCTCTGTCAAAATCAGACATTAAGGCAAACAGCATTCCTAGAGATAAAGTGATCAGTCTTGCAGGCATTCTCTCCTTCCTTCTTCCAATTCATTCCTTCCCTCCTGGAACCAGGACCCCATCCCTCCAGCTGGAGGAGCCAGCTTATGGCCAGGAGAATAAGTCAGAGCCATGGTGCAGGAGGAAGACCCAAGGAGCCTGGCCTTCTATAGCACAACAGAACATGCCCACGTTTGGCTTACCTTTGAATATCTTTATATGGGATAAAGTAATTCCTTGCTGATTTTTTAAAAAGAAAAAATTTTTCTTTTTAAACCATTTATAATGGCAAAAAACAATAGGGATAAAGTTAGCTAGAACTAAATGTAGACAGTCAAGTCATTAATAAAACCATAAGACATTGTTGGAAAATATTTGGAAATAAATGGAAATATATGCACCTGTCTATGGAAGGGAAGACTCAGTTTTGTAAAGACGTCATCACCTTCCAAATTTATACCTAAATTCAATGTGATTCCAATCAAAATCTCAGCAGAGTTTTCTTAGTAACTTATTAGTCAATTCTCACATTGATATAGAATCAAAAGACCAAGAACAGCAACCTTTAGTTTGTTCTCTGTATCCATGAATCTGTTTTTGTTAGTTTGTTTGTTTTGTTCTTTAGATTTCACATATAAGTGAAATTATATGGTATTTGTCTTTCTCTGTCTGACTTATTTCACTTAGCATAATACCCTCTGGATCCATCCATGTTGTGCAAATGATAAGACTTCATTCCTTTTATAGCTGAGTACTATTCCATTGTATATAGTGCTACCTCTTCTTTATCCAGTCATCCATTGTTGGGCATTTGGGTTGCTTAAAAAAACTTGGTTATCCTATATAATAAAGAGGTAATATGCAAATTGGCCATCATGCCCTCACACAAGATGGTCACCCCCATGTGGTCACAAGATGGCCGCCCCCATGTGGTTATAAGATGGCCACCACAAGATGGCTGGCAGGGGAGG
Source organism: Myotis myotis (assembly GCF_014108235.1). NCBI lineage: Eukaryota > Metazoa > Chordata > Mammalia > Chiroptera > Vespertilionidae > Myotis > Myotis myotis. Next base: position 4,576,058 of record NW_023416330.1, on the reverse strand, counting down.
GAAGTTGTGGGCAAACAGGCCAGCAGGGGAGGGCAGTTAGGGGCGACCAGGTCAGCAGAGGAGGGCAGTTAAGGGTGACCAGGTCTGCAGGGGAGGGCAGTTGGGGGCAACTGGGCCTGCAGGAGAGGGAGGGCAGTTGGGGGTGACCAGGCCTGCAGGGGAGGGCAATTGGGGGCAACTGGGCCAGCAGGGGAGAGCATTTGTGGGTGACCGGGCCAGCAGGGGAGGGCAGTTGGGGTCAATCGGGCTGGCAGGGGAGTGGTTAGGGGGTGATCAGGCTGGCAGGCACAAGCAGGTAGGGGGAATCAGGCAGGCAGGCAGGCAGGCGAGTGGTTGGGAGCAAGCAGTCCAGGATTGTGAGAAGGGTGCAGACTGGGCTGAGGGACAGCCCCCACCCCCAGTGCACAAATTTCGTGCACCTGGCCTCTAGTTGTAAATAATGCTGTAATGAACATAGAGGTACATATATAATTTCAAATTAGTGTTTTGGATTTATTCAGATATATTCCCAGGAGTGGAATTACTGGGCCAAATGGCAGTTCTATTTTTAATTTTTTGAGGACCCTCCATACTGTTTTCCATAGTGGCTGTACCAATTTGCAATCCCACCAACAGTGCACAAGGGTTTCTTTGTCTCTACATACATACCAACACTTGTTGTTTGTTGATTATTGATGACAGCCATTCTGTCAGGTATGAGGTGATATTTCATTGTGGTTTTAATTTGTATTACTCGATGATTAGTGACATTGAGCATCTTTTCTGTTGGCCATCTATATGTCATCTTTAGAGAATTTTCTACTCAGGTCTTCTGCCCATATTTTAATTGGATTGTTTGGGGGAATGTGTGTGTGTGTGTGTGTGTGTGTGTGTGTGTGTGTGTGTGTGTGCGTGCGCCAAGCCAGCTCAGCCAAAGGTTCACAAGCCTGAGTGAGGGTGGAGAATGAATGAAGAAATGACAAAGAGAATAAGCTGGGTCTAGGTGGATCTTCCTGTGCCTGGCTGAGGCCACAGAGAGAGATCCAGAGGCAAGCTGAGCCTTTATTTTATAGCCAGAGGTAAACAAGGTAGTGGTCACCATAGTTACAATGTTCTTGTGACCTTCACTTGTTTTGGCAGCACTTGCTACTCCTCCCACAGCCCATTAGCTTCCCAGATAAGATCTAGGGAGTGTCATAAGGTCAAGCTTAATTATGCTAAGAGGACTGTGCCCTCTAAGCTGGGACTTGTTTGTGGCTTTGCCAACAGTTCAGTCTGAGGCTTAACCCTATAGTCGCGCCCTACAGAGTGTGTGTGTGTGTGTGTGTGTGTGTGTGTGTGTGTGTGTGTGTGTGTGTGTGTGTTGAGTTGTATGAGTTCTTTATAAATTTTGGATATTAACCCTTTATCATATGTATTATTGGCAAATATCTTATCTCATTCAGTAGGTTGTCGTTTTAAATCCTCACCAGAGGACTAAGGGTATTTTTCCCATTGATTTTGAGAGAGCAGGAGAGAGAGAGAGAGAGAGAGAGAGAGAGAGAGAGAGAGAGAGAGAGAGAGAAAGAGAGAGAGAATGAATCCATGTGAGAGAGACACATTGATTGGTTGTCTCCTACATGTGCCCCCGGGGATGGGGATTGAACTTGCAACCCAGTTAGGGAACCGAACCCTTGACCCTCCAGTGCACAGACTGATGCTCTAACCACTGAGAACACCGGCCAGGGCAAGTTGGTTATCTTTTTATTTTGTTGATGGTTTCCTTTTCTATGCAAAACTTTTCAATTTGATATAGTCCCATTTATTTATTTTTCTTTTGTTTCCCTTACCCAAGGAGATGTATCAGAAAAAAAAATATTACTAAGAGCAATGTTAGAGAATTTACTGCCTCTGTTTTCTTCTAGGAGTTTTATGACTTTGAGTCTTATATCTAAGTCTTTAATCCATTTTGAATTTATTCTTCTATACAGTATAAGAAAGTGGTCTAGTTTCATTTTTTACATGTATCTGTCCAATTTTCTCAATAGTATTTATTGTATAAACTGCCTTTACCCCATTATATATTTCTTGCCTCCTTTGTCATAGATTAATTGACCATAAAGGCATCAGTTTATTTCTGGGTTCTCAATTCTGTTTGATGTCAAGTAGCATGATACCTCCAACTTTGTTCATGTTTCTCAAGATTGCTGTGGCTATTCAGGGTCCTTGTGGTTTCATATAACTTCTATAATTATTTCTTCTATTTCTGTGGAAAATGTCATCGGTATTTTGATAGGGATTACATTGGATCTATAAATTGCTTTGGGTAGTATGGACATTTTAATAATGTTAATTCTTCCTCAGCAAAAGTCTCAGAGTACAGCTGCCACCGCCTAGGGCCTGCAGACCTTGAGGTCTGACCAAGTTTCATGTAGTCCTCAGAGCGGAGCTAGGCTAATGTAGGTTAAATTGGCCCCACCTGGGGGAGGGGGGAGGTGCTCAACACAGGAAAGGTGGCATCCAACTGCCATGCAGGAGGAGGGTTCAACACAGGGACAATGGCAGCCAGCCCTCCAGCCCTCACTCTGAATCCACACAACTCAGTTTCTCCCTGTATGTTTCTGGCACCCCCTTAGCCACTGTCCCTCTGCTGGAGACCAAGTGAGCGAGTTTGTATGTGGGTCCTTTAAGAAGTTGTCCAGGTTTCCAGCAGCCTTCCATCTCATGAGGATGGTGGAAACCCCACTGATATTCACAGCCAGACATTACGTGGCCTCCTCTTCCCGGCACTGGTGTTCCAGGCTGGGAAGCCTGGGGTGGGGCTGAGAGCCCTGATCCTCAGAGGTGACCTCTGCAGCTGAGATAGCCCTTGGGATTCTGCACCTCTGCATGTGGTGTGGGGCCAGCCCCTTTTGTATTTCTGCCCTTCCTACCAATCTCCATGTGGCTTCTCCATTATATCCTTAGTTATAGGACTTCTGTTCAGCGAGTCTTAGGATGGTTCTCCAGGCTGATCATTCCATAATTTAGTTGTAATGTTGGTGTGGTCATGGGAGGAGGTGAGTACAGCCTAGATGTTTATGTGAGAAAAAAAACTTAGTCATTTCACCTATTCTGTCGCTTACAACCAGACGTTACTCTAAGTAATACATTTCACCTCAAAAATAATGAGAACTCAGCCTGTCCAGTCAGTACATTGTGTATAAAATCCATCATTTAAAGAAGGATGGTCTCCCAGAGCAGAAGCTGGAAAATGTACCCTGCTTACAGCTGACTGGAAACTGGTGCTCTATCTTTAAAGAAGAAGCATTGTTTGGGCAACATGGATAAAATGAGAATCAGAGGAGCAAAACTGGGGTGTGACCAACCAACAACGAACCAAAGAGAGAGGTGGCCAGGTTCTGATTTTACTTGAACTGTCTGGACCCTGTGCCTCAGGATCATATCCCCACTTGGCTATGCTGAGGACATTCTTACCACCTTCCACAGAAGTGTTCCGCTTCGGTCTATTCTAGTCCAGTGAGCCAGGGGACCCACTGACCGTATTCCTTCTGGCCCACAATACAGCCTCAAATATGGGCAGCTTTTGTTTCCCTAGACTTGCTCAGGACTCTCCACCAACTCCCCCAGAGAGGGTTCTTAAAACTTGCAGGAGGGCAGAATCTGGTCCATGCTCTTCATTTACGAATACCAGCCTGACCATTCCGGATGCACCTCGCTTTATACATGGTCCTCAGTTTTTCGAAATCAAAAATGCTATTACTTAGCCCTGGCCAGTTTGGCTCAGTAATTAGAGCATTGATATGTGGACTCAAGGGTCATGGGTTCAATTCTGGGTCAAGGGCATGTACTTTGGTTTCAGGTTCCTGAAACGCAGTCGGGACGCGTGCAGGAGGCAACCAATCGATGTGTCTCTTTCACGTTGATGTTTCTCTCTCTCTCCCTCCCCTCCTCCTCCCTCACTTCTACCCCCTCGATAAATCAATGGAAAAAAATTTCTTCAGGTGAGGATTTAAAAAAAACACCTGTATTACTCATATCTACATCTCTTAAAACTGAAAAGTGGGGCAATGAATAAGATGAAAGTCAGGACAGCAGTTTCCTCCTGGCAGGGGTGAATGGGGAGGGGAAAGATGCATCTATAGAGAATTGCATGAAGGTCTAGAGTCGGGGCAACTTTTCTTCTTAACCTAGGTGGTGGACACAGTTATTATTATTAAAACTGCACATATACATTTTATACCTATTCTGTATGAAGGATATAATCACAATAATAGATACATATTCGAACTCCCTACTCTTGAGTTATCTTCAAAGTTATAAAAACAATACGTAATGCAAAAGTCAATTATATCAGTTAATGTAAAACTAATCCCTGATCATCAAATGAATAAAATGGACATTCTTGCTTCAGGAAGCCCAGCCTGAAAAAGGATTAAAAGCCTGGAAGGCCAATGGGAGTCAGCTGCCTGGGGGTGTCCGTCAGAGTAAGGCTAATTATGATCCCCAAAGAAACACTCTAGCTGACGTGATCCCAGCAGAAAACAGATGGCACACTCAACGTGCTCAGAGTGGGTCATTTGAGAAGCACGTGATAAAGGGACTATTTACAAAGATGCTAGCAAAGTTTAGGAAAAACTGTAAGTGACAATACCACACTAGGGTTGGTAACCAAGGTAGGTCAGGGAGGGTGTCAGCACCCCTGGGGTCAAAAAGTGAGGAAAGGGAGTACTTACTGGGTTTCAGTCGGGGACAGAGCTAACTGATGGAAGTGGTGCTTCACTGAGCTTCCCAGAGAAGCACAGCCAGCCTGACATGACCTGGCAGTGAGGGGGCCTGGAGAGTAAATGCCCAAACTACCTTCCTCTAAGATCTTGCTAAGATTCCCTACTGGCCAAGCCCAACAGGAAGGAAGTCATAGGACAAGAGAGCCCAGTGATGTGATCCATATAAGACACCCATTTGGGGGACAGAGAAGACCAGAGAAAGGTGGAAAGAATATCTGGAGAGGCATATAAAAGATATCCAAAACAATGACTTTTGTTTGTGTGTGAAGAAATGAGGTTGAACCTGCAAACTCAAGTAGCTCAGTGAACCCAAAGGAGCTAACACAACAACCTATAAGCCCAGACATATCGTAATTAAGCTGCTAAAGACTAAAGAAAAAAATTTGAAAACAGCTATATAAAAATGAGCCATTGCCCATGGAGAAGAATGACCCAAATTAGAAACTCTATGGCAAAGGAAGCAGCAGAATGGTGTGCATTTTTAGTTGTTAAGTATAGGCACCATGTTGCACAGCAACATTTCAGCATGACTAAAAAGGGAGTACTAGCGCAGGGACCATTTTGAAAGTAATGATACTGTTCTTCATCCTGATCATGGTGTTGGTTACATGACTCAATATATGTATTAAATCTAACAGAACTGTACACAGGAAAGGAAAATGTCAGTTTTACTATAATGATAATGTATACCAAGATAGTGATAAAGAGATGAATTTGGGGTTATTTTCCTATCTCTATGTCAGTATCTCAAAGTCATCTCTAAGTTTTCATATTCACTTTCCCCATAGAAAACAGGAACCTGTGGCTTTAGCTGTATTTTCAAATAATCAAATAGATTTTGAATTTTAAAAAAATGGTAGAGTAGCATGACATCTCCTTTCCCACAGAAGAGAAAAGCAAAGACCCAGGACTCTGAGGCTGCCGGGAAAGAGGAGGGTAACCCAGGGAGACAGAGCCCAGAGGGGCTCAGGGAGAGGGTTGTGAAGGGTCTGGCAGAGGGAATTGGGTCTCTAAGAGACTCAGATCCACCAGATGCAATCAAAAAAGGAGATTGCCAGATTCTGACAGTAAAAGACCACTTCTGAGCAGCAGGGTAAACTGACTTGACATTCATTTATCTGAACGAAAATGAAAGAATTTACATCCAGTTGGGCCATAAAATGACTGACTTAGGTGATCGTGGTTTTGACAATAAGTTTAAGGCCATGGAGGCTATCTTTTTGGCACAAGGACTCAGTTTTAAAGAGAAGACTGAAGTTGAACCATTTGACCATATTAAAGGCTATAACCTAATGTGTGATCTTCTACACATCCAACTAGCACCAAACAATGGTACCCGTGGTAGTTTAAACCATTTTCTGAAGGTGCCTTTTCATGAGCCATCCCATGCAGAAGTGTCCAAGTTTTCAGTTTGTGGCTTTACTGTTCCATCGGCCACACATACTCTAGATTGTTTATGCACTGAGCTACCAGAAAATCCTAATGTAGAATGGGGGAATCAAATGCCAAATCTCCCTCGCGATGAAATGACAGCGACAGAGAAACTAAACTTGCCATGTGGGAGGCCCAGGGTTCTGCAGAAGAACAAGGAACACTGTCTCCTTTATCACAGGGAATATGTCAGTGGAGTTGGAAAAGCTACCAGGATGCTCATGTGGAGCTCATATACAATCCCCAAACCAGGAGATACTTCACCTCTTCCTCCCATTGTCCCAGACTGTCTGAGGGCTGATTCAGGGTTGCTCCTTCTGAGAGCAAATATGTTCCTTCTATTTACCACACAAGAATATCACCCATGGCTTCCTCTATCCTCCTGCATACAATAGCACTTCTGATAGTCAATAGAATGCTTTAATTATAAGTAATTTGGTTCCTATGTATAAAGCATTCAAAAAAATATGGGATTACTTCCACAATGTTCTTCTCCTAGAACATGCCATGGAAAGAAATGGAGTAAATGTCGTTAGTAGACTAGTATCCTATATAATAAAAGGGTAATATGCAAATCAACTGAACAGCAGAACTACCAGTCGCTATGATGTGCACTGACCACCAGGGGGCAGATGCTCAATACAGGAGCTGCCCCCTGGTGGCCAGTGGGCTCCCACTGGGGAAGCATCACTTTGCCAGAAGCTGGGCTCATGCTTGGAGAGCGCAGCGGCAGTGGAGGGAGCTTCTCCCACCTCCATGGCAGCATGAAGGATGTCCGACTGCCGGCTTAGGCCTGCTCCCCACAGACCTAAGCCATCAGTTGGACATCCCCTGAGAGTTCCTGGACTGTGAGAGGGCACAGGCCAGTTTGAGGGACCCCCGCCCTCCCCCCCCCCCCCAATGCATGAATTTTGTGCTCAAGGCCTCTAGTTTGATTATAATTACGATGATCATTTTGATGACCCAAGGGAAATTACAGAATATGCAGTTAACAGCCGTGTTCCCATTCCAACACACTACTTTGTGGTGCTGACTAGGTTTGAAAATAAGAGTACACCCCTGACACCTGAAGTGACTGGACATCCTATCCTTCATCATCCCTCACCAGCCTACCAATGTGGAGAGCTGTCCTGCACATACCAGTAAACCAGAAACTGTTTGAATTGAAGAAAGATTGAAAGCTCATGTTGCCCAAGTCCACAATGTGGAACTTCTCACTGAGCTACACTTTTATTAAGAAAAAAGCATAGCCTGTCTCTGAAAGTCTGCAATTAAAGACATATTTACCCACATTTGAAACCATTGTTTAACTAGATATATAAAACAATTTTGACAATATGTAAATGATTTTTCTTTTGAAGAATCATAAAATAAAGTTTTCTATTTTTCCTAAAAAAAAAAAAAACTTAATGATTAACGAATTCAAAGACAGAATTGAAACAAGATTGAATTTTATTTCAAATGCCTGATGCCACATCTGAATTCCCACTTATAAGCCATCTAGATGTGAGCAACATCGCCACCTAGTGGCTACAGTTTTCTTCAGGAGAAACTAGAAAAATATTAAATTTTTCACACAATTCTTTGAAAATTATTAATGCACTAGAGGCCCGGTGCACAAAAATTTGTGCACTTGGTGGGGAGGGGAGGTCCCTCAGCCCGGCCTGTGCCCTCTTGCAATCTAGGACCCCTCGGGAGATAACGACCTGCTGGCTTAGGCCTGCTCCCCCCGGGTGGCAGAGGGCAGGCCCAATCCCTAGGTGCAGCCCCCAGTTGGGCTCAGAGCAGGGCTGATTGGGGAGTTGAGGCACCGCCCCCGGTCATGCACAGAGCAGGGAAGATCGGTTGGTTGCGATGCCACTCTCAGTTACGCTCAGGGTAGGGCCAATTGGGGGGTTGGGGCACCGCCCCCTGTCACACTCAAGGCAGGGTCGATGGGGAGGTTGCGGCACTGCCCCCTGTCACGCACAGAGCAGGGTCGATCAGGGGGTTGGGGAGCTCCCCCCAGTCAGGCACAGAGCAGGGCCGATCAGGGGGTTGAGGAGCGGGATCCCCCCTGTCACTCACAGAGTAGGGCCGATAGGGAAGTTGGGGCACCGCACCCTGTCACACACAGAGCCGCAGGGTGATCAGGGGGTTGGGGAGCTCCCCCCTATCAGGCAAAGAGCAGGGCTGGCTGATCAGGGGGTTGGGGCACCTTCCCCTGTCACGAAGAGAGCAGGGCCGATAGGGAGGTTGTGGCCCCACCCCCTGTCACACACAGAGCTGCAGGGCTATCAGGGGGTTTGGGCGCTGCCCCCTGTCACACTGATCCCGGTGCCGGGAGGCCTTGCAGCTCCGCTGATCCTGGTGCTGGGAGGCATATTACCCTTTTGCTTTATAGGATAGAGGCCTGGTGCATGGGTGAGGGCCGGCTGGTTTGCCCTGAAGGGTGTCCTGGATCAGGGTGGGGGTCCCCACTGGGGTGCCTGGCCAGTCTGGGTGAAGGGCTGAAGGCTGTTTTCAGGCTGGTGGGTGAATGAAGCTCCCAACCACTCCTTTTTTTTTTTTTTTATTCTGGGCCAGCTTTAGCTCTGGCTCCAGCTCTGAGGCCTCGGCTGCTGAAAGCAGGTATCTGGTTTGTTTGGGTTCTATAATCAAAACACTGTTTCAACTCCAGCTCTGAGATCCCGGCTGGCTGAAAGCAGGTTTCTGGGATTTTGTTTAGCTTCTATATTTGTAACAATGTTTCAAACTGCAAGCTCAGAGGCCGGCGGCAGCAGGCGGGGAAAGTTGGTTTCCTCCATCACTGAAGCAAGCAAGCCTCATGTTCGCTTCAAGCTGCCTGGCTGCTGGCCGCCATCTTGGCTGGCAGTTAATTTGCATATCACCCTGATTAGCCAATGGGAAGGGTAGCAGAGGTACAGCTAATTACCATGTTTCTCTTTTATTAGATAGGATTATTAAACAAATATCTACTAATATCTCCCATGTCTCAGACACTGTGGGTACCCCAGTCCACCTGCTCTGTTTGAGCCAATTGGTTAGAATCATGCTATTTCATCCCCCCAAATCCCAGAATTAGAAGGTAGCTGGGGAGTTTCCTACTGCACCACTGCCTCCAGCCCATTTTCTCCCTGTCTCTTTCCAGGGACACACAATTTAGGAACCAGATATCCCAGTTCTGAACTGGAGTCGGCCCCTGCCACAGCCCACGTTACCTGAGCATCCACCGAGATGTTAGCTCCGTCCAGCCCCAAACGGCCTGTGAGACACAGGCCTGCTGATTCATTGGGAAGACACATATAAGAGCCACTTTGAAAAACATGCGTGAACTAGTCATACAGACATGTGGCTTATAGTTGCCCTATTGCATCCTAAAGTATGCACGCAGGTACAGAGTCACCAGCTCACATGTACAAAAAGGGTGGTAGAAACATTGTTCATAATCCCCCAAACAAGCCTAATTCCTGGAAACAAGCCTCTGGCAGAATGGACATAAATTGTTGCAAATTCCCAGAGTAGAAAACTACATTACATCACAACAAACTACTCACAACTAAATTGAGCAAAATATGCAAGACATGAAAACATACCTTCGGTAGGATTTTATTTATATAAAATTCAAAACAGGCAAAACCTTTAGGGATGCATACATAGATGGCAAAACACTAGTTTAAGGAAATGCAAGTAAGTGATTTTCACATGAGCCATTACATGGGTCCCAGGAGGAGTGAGAAAGAAAGGGGGGTCATTATTTGGTAATTGGGGGTGCTTCTGAGACTGAGCTACTTTTTGATTTGAAGATATATGTTTGTTTCATAATTGACCATGCAACCAAACTTATATGTTTAATGTGCATTTGTATATATGTTATATTTTACAACTAAAAATAAAAGTAAAGAACTAAAAATTCTTTATACAAACCTTAATGACAGCAGGAATGCAAATTTCATTGAAGTGGTGCAGCGACCTGGGCAGGAGTTTACAGATTATAATTGGACTTAAACATTTGAAATATAACCCAAATCTAAGAGGGAAAGCTAAATGACCCCTCCTCTAAGTGGTAAAGTCCCTATTTTGGACTTCAAAGACAGAATTGAAACAAGATTGTGAAGAGAGCTCAGGGTGTCCCGTTACTGTATCAGACCAGATGCAGGCACATCCCAACCAGGCACTCTAGCTGTTAGGAAGCCTCAGCAAACTGGGAACGCATTCCTGAAAACTGGAAAGCTCAATCTTAAAAGAAGGAATTCATATGCCAAGCAGCACTTTCAAGAAGAAAATAAAACCAACATTGGGGATACCCCAAGTTCCAGAAATGTTTAAAGCCGTAAATAATGGGAAATGCAGTAAAAGAAGCCGAGACAGACATAGGACTGAATGAAATAAAGAAATGTAATAGCTAGAGACACTAACAGGGTACGAACTCCCATTCCATTGCTGAATTCATAAAGGGTGACATGGTTTGAAGGCCTAGCAACAGACGAGAGGAATTTAGAAAGGTGGTGCTATATCCCCAAGGGTTGAGGGATATATGTCTGTCCCTACCATGCAGGAAAAGTCAGCCCCTGGCATAGTGCCTGCGCACAGTGGACAAGCATTCACATTTGCTGGGTGAATAGGAAACCAGAACAGAAGGGCTTCGAAGCCGAGCTACCGCGACAGGAGGTGGCGCTGTTCGCAGTCTAGAGTAGGGAAGGCGGGGCTTAGAGCATCCTCGTAGCCAATAGACAATCTGCCTCTAACAGCCAATGAGGAGGGAGCTGTGCTCAGATCAACAGGGAGCGCACGCTCTGATGCGCGCGCACAAGGCCTTGAACTCGGACTGGGGGACTGTCGGAGCCCCTAGACCAGTAGAGACGTGGCCTCTAAGGAACCCCCCCAACCCCCACCCCCGTAGGCCGTCCCCACCCAGTGTCTTGATCCCCGCCTCCAAGGGCTGCCCCGGGAACCCCACCCCGCCCTTCCTGGAGCCCCTGGGGCCAGCGTCCTCCCCTTTCCCCGCCTCCCGCTGCCGCTCAGCCCGCACTGCAGTATATGCGGCCACGCCCACCCCACCTACTGCGAGACCTGCCCCACGTGTGTCCACAACCCTTTCCCAAATAGGGACGTTTCCTGGCACGGGAAGCACCCGTCTGACAGGTATACTCTGCGTGCTCTTTGTAACTGCCTGACCTCCCCAACTAGATGGCAAACCCTGAAGTCAGGGCTGGGTGGGGTGTGCCTGCATCTCCCTGTTGCTCACCTGAGGATGTCCCAGGGAGCAGGTCTCTTCAAACATTACCCAGCTCGACCTAACTCCTGGGGCAATGCCGGTTCCTTTACCGTTCGAATAGAATTAGGCTTTCCTGTCACTCCATTACCTGGGAAGGAACACTTGCTGGATGGAAGGTGGCACAGAATTCCTCTGGGACCCCACATCCTTCAGATTAGCCTCTTCCACGAGTGGGTGTGCTGTTTTCTGCCTGAAGGCACCGGGGTTGAATTAGGGTGCTCAGAATAGAATTTGTGGAAACCAATTAGGTTCTGCCCTAGAAATTAGATTGATGAGTCTTCTTCCGACCAGAGCATGTGGCCAGACACGAAGGCAAAAGTAAGAGAGAAGTACTTAAAGTGGAGCCTTGAGTTTGCAGGAGACGGTACTCATTCATGTGTGGATGAAAAGGGGCCACGCGCCAACCTGACAAGCTCAGGGAAGGCCTGCATGGTGGCCTTGCAAACTCAGACCTACAAACCACAAAGGATGGTCTGAAATGTACACTTTTTTTAAAATCTTTATTGTTGAGATTATTTACTGATGTCTGTTAGGTCGAAAGGGGGTCCAGGAGCTGATGCATGCCTCCACCAGGCAGATGGTGACGTAGATACTGGGCCCTTCCTAGAATCCGTAACAGGCCAGTGCACCAGGTAAATGGTGACGCACATACCGGTCCAGCCTTGGAATTCCTAACAGGTCAGCTACCAGACAGATGACGACACCTGGAAACTGTGACGACCCCCGCGGCGGGAACTCCCACAGCTCATGCTCCCCCGCCCTCACTGAACAGCTGTATAAAAAAAGAGCCCCCCTCCCTGTTGGCGTGGATCCACGTGCCCTGTCTTTGGGGTTCGTGGGTCACCCGGGGACGCAGAATAAAACCTCTCCTTCCTTCCTTTTCTGATCAACTCTCTTTATTTCCTACGCCGCTGAGCCACCTAACCTAACAATGTCCACCTTTTCCCACCCCCCATTGCCCTCCTCTGTCGGTTCCCTCCCTGCCCCATGAAATTAAACTTTTTAACTAAAAGAAGCTTATAGCAGGTATGTCCTAGCCTAGAATCTTCCCTGACAAAGGTCAATCTTTACCTTAATTAAGTCTGTCTACCGTCTTTTGCACCTACAATAACATTCCTTTGGAATGTCAGGTAACTCCCCTTCCTCTAGACCCCTCAAGGCACAACCAATGCACCAGGGTGGAGACCACAAATCTTCTCATTATTATTGTTACCATGTTAATTGTCATAGTTTTCATCCAATTCCAGAGGTTCCCCCTCCCCTTTGCTTTCTCCCATCTCCCTAATCTATCACCAATGGATTTCAAGTAACCCATTTGCATCTTCCCTTTTAATTGATATGTATAAAATTAAGTGGGAAAATGCCATTCTCTGGAGCATTATCTCAATACGTTTAGATTTTGCTTCCCGGTAATTGTGATCAGCGTGCCTCAAATAAACTCACAAAAATTCTTTACAGGTTTGAATGTTTCTTACGTTGACACGTGACCACAGAGGGGAAGCACAGCCAGGACCTTGCTTCACTGGGCAGGTGTCAGAGCCTCATGGCACAAAAAAAAAAACAACAACAACTTTCTGCCCAGCCGACGTGGCTCAGTGGTTGTGTGTAGACCTATGAACCAGGAGGTCAGGGTTCGATTCCCAATCAGGGCACATGCCTGAGTTGTGGGCTTGATCCCCAGTGTGGGCTGTGCAGGAGGCAGTCGATCAACTATTCTCTCTCATCATTGATATTTCTTTTTTTTTTTTTTTTTTTAGGGTTGGCAGAGCCCGTTGAGACTTTACTTTGGAAAAAGAACACTTGATTTGGCTTTAGTTGGGGGCACGGGAAAGAGGCAGTCCCCCTCCACAAGGGTGAGCCGAGGACTGGGGCTGAGCCTCAAGCGGGGCTTCCCGAGCCCACAGCTTGGAGGACAGGAGGGCCTGCAGTCATCATTCACTTGGGGAGGACATCAGATGATTCAGACACCAGCTTCCCATCTCGGGTCTCAATCTTCTTCACAACCACCGTCTTGGAGGAGCTGGTGCGACTGAAGGAGCCAGAGCTCCCGCCTAGGCCGTAGTTGAGGTTCCCATAAGATGGGGACATCAGCCCACCTGAATAGCCGCTGGTGGTCTTGGTGTGGATACTCATGTTCTGCATGCCAGATTCCAGCCAGTTCTCCTCGCCTTCCAGCAGCTTGTGGTAGTTGGCGATCTCCACGTCCAGGGCCAGCTTGACGTTCATGAGCTCCTGGTACTCACGCAGCTGCCAGGCCATGTCCTGCTTGGCGTTTCTCAGAGCGGCCTCCAGCTCAGCCACCTTGGACTGAGCATCCTTGATGGCCAGCTCCCCACGCTGCTCAGCATCAGCGATGGCAGCTTCTAGGGAAGCCCTCTGGCTTTTGAGATCCTCAATCTCAGCCTGGATTCAGCTGATGTTCCGGTTCATCTCAGAAATCTCAGTCTTCGTGCAACACAGGTCATCCCCGTGCTTCCCAGCCAACATCTGCAGCTCCTCATACTTGATCTGGTACATGGTCTTAGCCTCAGCCCGGCTGCGGTTGGCAATGTCCTCATACTGGGCCTTGACCTCAGTGATGATGCTATCAAGATCCAGAGAGCGGTTGTTGTCCATGGACAGCACCACAGATGTCGGAGATCTGGGACTGCAGTTCATGAATCTCCTCTTCATACAGCTGCCTGAGAAAGTTGATCTCATCAGTCAGCCCTTCCAGGCGGGACTCCAGCTCTACCTTGTTCATGTAAGCTTCATCCACATCCTTCTTGATGAGGACAAATTCATTCTCCCTCTCTGTGCGCTTGTTGATCTCGTCCTCGTACTTATTCTTCAAATCCTCCACCAGTCCCTGCATGTTGCCAAACTCTGCTTCCAGCCTCAGTTTCTCCTGACCCAGCATGTCCAGCTGCCGCCGAAGGTTGTTGATGTAGCTCTTGAACATGCTGTCCATGTTGCTGCGAGTCGTCTTCTGCTGCTGGAGGAGGCCCCATTTGGTCTCCAGAATCTTATTCTGCTGCTCCAGGCTCCGCACCTTATCGATGAAGAAAGCAAACTTGTTGTTGAGGGTATTAATCTGCTCCTTCTCCTGGTTGCGCACGGCCTGGATGTTGGGGTCCACCTCCAGCTTCAGGGGGCTCAGCAGGCTCTGGTTCACTTGGACAGCTGTGATGCTCCCCATGCCCCCAGCTCCGCCGTATCCCCTAGCCAGACTCATGCCGGTACGCAGGCCACCTCGATAGCTGCTGCCCACACGGGAAAAGGACGAGGAGCTGATGTGAGTGCCCGGTGCACTGGAGTACGAGCGGCTGCTGAAGGCCCGGGGTCCGGAGGTAGACACCTTGTAGGTCTTCTGGGTCACCTTTGTAGACATGGTGGAGGCTGGAGTGGAAGACTGAATCTGACAGAGATTCGAGAAGAAGCCAAAGAAGCTGCTTCTCATCATTGATATTTCTATCCCTCTCTCCCTCTCCCTTCCTCTCTGAAATCATTAAAAATGTATTATTTTTTAAAGCCTTTTCTACCCTGAGTGCTCGTAAATCTCCAAAGCCAGGGAGGCCACTGGCTCATTCGTTCCTACAATTCTAGAATCCTCTCATTGTGTCCAAAGCAAAGGCAGCCTGCTAAGGGACCTGCATGCCCATGCTGGGCAGAGGCCATTGTGCTGGTGACAAGTAAGTCAGCACCATCCCTTGGGGGAACCCGCTGGGACTCCAACCCACTCTCGTGAGCAAGGAAACTTCTGTGCAGAAGCTCCCAGCATCCCTTCCAGTGCCCTGCCAAACCCAGCTGGTGAGCGGCCCTCGGGCTGCCCTCTCTCTGAGACACCCTCACTCCAAATGGGGACTGGGAGCTTAAAGAAGAGGCCTCCTATGTGTGGAATCCAGGTTTATCCTGGACAGATTCCATAGCTTAAAATCAGAGATTAAGCACCTCTTTCGGTGCAAAAAATGTTGAATCCTTACCAAAGAGCTAATATTTTAGACTTGGGCCCTGCCTTCTAGGATGTTATTATGTCACTGAGATGGTAAAAGATATACTCAAAGTCTAATATGTGGACAAAGAGGGGCCACATGCTGCTGTAACGTACCACGTGAATCACAGAAGGGCGCCTCAAGAAGTCGAATTAAAGAGTAACATTTATTGCAATCCGGGACTATGAGCGGCCATTTCCCAAATCTCATAGTGATAAGATGGCCACAACACCAGACTTATATAGGCAAAGATCACAAAGGTATTGATTACATCCCAGGCTTTGGACTGAGGAACCTGGTTTGCAAAAAAGCAGTTTACAGAAGCAAAGCAGCATGTTATCTAAATTACAGTTTTGGGTCTCCGGATCACTGAGTTGACAGAAACACATTATCTAGAGCCCTCGGGTCTGGAATGAGGAACCTGGTTTGCAAAAAAAGCAGTTTACAGAAGCAGAGCAGCATGTTATCTAAATCACAGTTTCGGGTCTCCAGAACACTGAGTCAACAGGGACATGTTAACTGGAGCCCTCTGACCTTGGGATAATTGTGTTGTCCTTCCCAGGTAAAGGAAAGTGTGCTTTCTAAGATCAGTATGACCACAACCAATGGGATTTCACATTACAATCAATAGGGTATTTAATCAAATGGGGTGATTTATATAATTCAGAAAACTAAAATAACTTTTCTATTGTTAAACAAAGCAAATAAGCACAGAAGTCAAACAGCAGGGTTAAAGTTAAACTATAGTTTCTACCTGAGATGATTGCTACCATACTTCAATGCTAGCCTGACTAGCTCAGGGAAGGCCTGCATGGTGGCTTCATGTAACTCACTTTCCTCTTCTCTTTTAATTTTAATGTATAAAATAAGGTGCAAAACTGCCATTCTCTGGAGAATTATCTCAATCAGTTGAGATTTGGCTTCCTGGCAATTGTCAACAGTTTAGCTCAAATAAACTCATAAAAATTCTCTAGAGGTTTGAATGTTTCTCACACTGGCAAATATTTGAAGATGTTTTCATAGATACGTATACACAAAGGTGTGGGCACCTTCTACTAGCATAGTGGGCCTTTTTCTCATGCACCATCCTGTGTTGTAATGTACCCCTCGGGCCTTGGGATAATTGTGCTGTCCTTCCCAGGTACAGAAGAATGTGCTTTCTAAGACCAGTATGACCACAACCAATGGGATATTCACATTACAATCAATAGGGTATTTAATCGAATGGGATAATTTATGTAATTCAGAAAATCAAAATAACGTTTCTATTATTTTAGCAAGCAAATAAGTACAGAAACCAAACAGCAGGTTTAAAGTTAAACTATAGTTTCTACCTGAGATGATTGCTTCCATACTTCATTCCCCACTGGTTTTATGTACATGAGTCAAATCTTGGACTCATCCTTATTAGTTTTGGGGATTGTACTGCCCCCTAACTACAAGTAGTTTGACCTAATTAATTTTTTCTAAACTGCCAGCTGGGCACATTTAGTTTTCTATTTACTCACCCCACTTCTTTTAGGGGCATTCTCTATTCTGTTTCTGTTCTCCTGTCCCCTAGCACATCTAGCCCCACTTGGCTCTGGACTTTCTCACTGGCTACTAAAAATGTTCTTACAGTTACCAAGTGCTCTAGTGCCAGGGTCCCCATCAGTACTGTCCTCACTGAAGCCCAATTCCCCTCCTGCGGGCATTGAGCCTCCTCCTGGCCTGAGTGGAGCCCAGGCTAGGGATCTCATGGGTGAGGCCGCTGGCTGCCAGGATCAAGGCCGTTTTCTGGTGCAGAATCTGGGAGTGGTGTAGTCAGGTCTGGATGCCATCAACCTTAACAGCCATGGGCATGCTTAGGGCGACAGTGTATAGTCCCTTCCAAGTTATGGTGAGTCCTTGGGTAGTGAACTTCTTTACCCACACCGAGTCCCCAGGCTGAAAGGGATGTGCAGGGTCCGAGGTGGCACTGGCAGGGCGTCTTGAACAAGCTATGGGTGGCTATGGGTGGCTCTCTGGGTATACTGCAGGGCCTGCAAGGACTTCAGCAAGGAATGGTTATGACTTTTAGCATTTAATTCCTCCCCTAACTTTGGGTAGGATCAGGGGAAGTCTACCAAACATGATTTCAAAAGGAGAGAACCCCTCCCGGTTGGGGGTACACCTGGCCTGTAAGTAGGCAAAGGGCAGGAGTTTGGTCCAGTTTTCACTGGTTTCTGGGATAAATTTAGTTAAAGTCCTTTTAGAGTCCTGTTTATACCTGCCTTGAATCTGTGGCTGGTATGCACAATGGAATATCCAATTTATGCCTAAGACTTGACCTATACTTTGAGATACCTTGCCTACAAAGGCAGGGCTGTTATCTGATTCTATGACTGCTGGTAGCCCAAATCTAAATATAATTTCCTGGAGTAATTTCCTGACCATTATAGAGACAATTTTTGTCCTGGTGGGATAGGCATCAACCCATCCCGAGAAGGAGTCTATACTTATACCTCCCAATGCTCTCCTGGGGAGTTTCATTGGGCCCAAATTCCCAGGGGGACCCCCCTACCTTGCATTTACCTGTGACCTGCCTCACAAAAGTTCAGAAGTCTTGGTGATGTCTATGTGGGTAGCGTGGTGTAACGGGGCAACTAAAGTCCGACCTAGAGCCTCTGGGACCAACAGTCTGCCATCTGGTAGAGTCCACCAACCATTTGGTCCTCTGGTAGCTTGCTTCTATCCTGCCAATTCCTCCTCTTGTAAAGGCCCCACTGGTTTTGGGGCGGCTTCCTTGGCAGCTTGGTCTGCAACTCGGTTTCCTTGGGCGGTCTAGGGTGACTACCACTGCCCACTGTATACCAGATTTCATCCTGAACATAACTGCTCCCATCTTGTACATAACAGTACCTTGTCTGGTGATGATAGCGGGACATCTGTCAAATCTGGGCGAGCCGTTTATACTGTGTCTGTTACCTCTATGTAGTCATGGATGGGCTCCTCCAGATCATCATCTGGGAGCAGGCTGGCAGGGTTGATGGCCAGTGTCTTATGGAATCGGATGCGGAGCTGGTCCAGGAGAAGAACTTGGTACTGGGTGACCTTGACATTTGACATCCATCTCTCCAGAGCACCTCAAAGGAAGGCTCACTCACGTAGAGGTGGAAGGGCTTTGTGACGTCTGGCAAGGCAAGGGCAGGTGCTGAGAAGAGAGCCTTCTTTAGCTTCTCAAAGGCCCGTTGTTCCACTTCGGTCCAGTTTAGCAATCTCTGCGAACCCCAGTATCCACAGGCGGCAGTAACCAATTGCCCCTAAGAATTCCCAAACCTGCTCCTTGGTTGTAGGCATGGGGATCTGTAAGATGGCCTCTATTCAACTGAGGGAGAGGGTCCGTCTGCCTTTGCTAATGTCGTTCCCCAGTTATGTGACATCAGAGGAGCACAACTGTGCCTTCTTGGCTGACACTAGTAGCCTAATGCTTGTAAGGTGCCTAACAGGCCCTCAGTGGCTTGTCGGCAATTTTCCTCAGTATCTGCTGCCAGCAGAAGATCATCTACATACTGGAGTAGGGTACATTCTGGATGCTCCTGTCTAAAGGCAAGTAGGTTTGAGCTCAAGGTTTCACCAAAAAGGGTGGGAGAGTTTTTGAAACCTTGAGGCAGTCTAGTCCAGGTTCATTGTCCTGAGAATCCACCCTCTGGGTCATTCCATTCGAATGCAAAGATGGCAATTCCCTTCTTTGCTTCTAAACTCAGGGGGTATTGCCTTATCCGAGCTGGAGTGGCAGTGGCTTGCAATTGGACTACTACAGGAGCTTAATGACTTGCTAACCCCGGGGGGGGGGGGGGGGGGGGGTTGTTTTCTGCCCAAACCATGGGAAAGAGATGTTGTAATTTCCCCAAGTAAGCAGAGTCACCTTGGCCCTTTCCTGCAAGAGATATTCATCTGAGAGAGGACAGGTTAGAAGAATACAGACAGGGGACGATGGGTCCGGGCTTGGTTTCCTTGGATCCACGGTGAAGTGTGCTCCATCCCCCTCAAAGGATATGGTGGCTTGTAGTTTCTGTAAGAGATCACGTCCACGTAAGGGGTACTGGCATTCCGGCATGACCAAAAATGAATGTGTTACCGTGTTCTTTCCGAGGTCCACAGTCCCCTTTGATGTCCAAGGAAAAAGGCAGTTTGTCCGTTGGCTCCCTGGACCGATGTCTTCTTAGATGTTACGGGTCCCATTGGCTCTGTCAAGACTGAATAGGCTGCCCCAGAATACACCAGGAAACTAACTGGGGGTCCTATTTATAAAAATTATTATTCTGAGCTCTAAGGGGTTCAAGGAAAAGGAGTCCTGGCCCTATTAGTCCCCTTCCCTGAGTGTAAATCCTCCAGCTTGGTTTTTCCCCTCAGCCTTCCACTTTTCTTTATTAACCTTCCAGGATATTCTCTCTTCCAGTGCCCCTACTTCCTACAATAGGCATACTAATTCCCTTCCTAGTTTCCTGCCAGCCTTTTCTTTTTTTTAGTCCTATTTCTCCTCCAGGGTGTCCCTATTGTTAAAGACTTTCTAAGCTACCTCTACCAGCTGTGACCGATCCATTCCTTCAAATCCTTCTAATTTTTGGAGTTTCTTTTTCTAGCTGCTGCCTTTTAAGCCCCCACCCCCACCCCCCACCCCCCACCCAAAGCCCCAACAGAACACGGTGAAAAGTGTCCAAGGAGGCCTTGTCCCCGGGGGTTTTTGGGTTTCATTGGGGCACAGGGAGACACAAGGAGGCACAGGGAAATTTCCCTCCTTGCCACCGCAGCCAACTGCAGGATGAGAGGCAATTACAACCTGGTGAGCAAAGGGCGAGGGAGATTTTAGCCAGATAGGTGGAGGCAGGGAGCTCAGCGCAGGTCCCCAGGTGACTAGTGAAGGTGCTCCGCCACGGGAGAAAGGCATTTTCATCTGGCAGTCCTTTTCTCTCTGTTCCCCCTGGGAAAAAAGCGCTTGCCTCCAGCCAGCGGCCCTTACGCTGGCCAGGGGAAGCACTCCCTGCAATCAGACTCCCTGACCTCTCCAAAAAGCCCCTTTGTTTGAGTGTGTTTCCATTAAAAAGTACTGATTTTAAAAAACTAATAACCAAATGGTAACAAGTACTTTTACAGTCTTGGGATCTTGAGCAGATAACAGGAACACTGCCCAAGTCCCCTGATGGGGGCCTGGCAAGAACAGATGTGGGGGCCTTTGGCTGGGGGGTATAAAGTCTCCATTCTTCCTCCCTTGGCACTGCTAAGGACAGAATAATTGGGGAGGTCTCTTCACCTAGGGCCTAGGCAAAGCTGTGCTGAGCCATCTGGGTCAAAAGTGGTTTCCGCTCCCATTTTGGCTAAAAGGTCTCTGCCCGTTAGAGGGATTGGGCCATCTGGAAAATACAGTTATTCATGAACCACCTGGTGGCCGCCTAACTGACATCGGCTGGGGCGGCAGAACGGTCTGCAGCTGTGGTCCTGGTAGCTCCAATAATGTTGACTTCCTGTCCTGAGAGGGGAGCTACCTTCTGAGTAACTACCGAGTGCTCTGCCCCTGTATCAACCATAAAGTTCACAGTCTGGCCCCCGATTTTCATTTCGACCATTGGCTCATGGGGGCCCATTTGGAAAGAGCCCAGTTTGTCCTAGTCAGAGTCAGCTGTTGCCAGTCCGAGGAGGTCTGCCTCAGGCGGCTCTGGCCAATAGTGGCTGGGTGGTTTGGATGGCCTTGCCAGCTTCTTCTGGCCTGCTCCTGCCCTGCCTGCCTCTTCACTCCTGCTACTAAACCTTTCTCTGTCCCTTCTTACACACACAGAACCGGACCCAACGCAGCAAGGTTTGAGCAATTTTAAAATTCCTTAACATACATTCTAAGACAGTCAAGTTTGAGGAGGAGCTATAACCCATGTTGCAGGGAGGGACCGGGTTGCCTCCTCTTTAAAAAATACCTGAATAAAAGAACTAATCAAAATAAGGCTTGGGCTCTTCCTTTCCGTCTGGCCACAGCCATCAGGTAGACCAAGGTGGGCGCTTACAAGTACATCCAGGAGCTATGGAGGAAGAAGCAGTCGGATATAATGCGCTTCCTTCTCCGCATGCGCTGCTGGCAGTACCGCCAGCTCTCGGAGCTCCACAGGGCGCCCCGCCCCACCCGGCCGGACGAAGCGCGCAGGCTGGGCAACACGGCCAAGCAAGGTTATGACATATATCGGATTCGTGTGCGCCGCGGTGGCCACAAGCGCCCTGTTCCTAAGGGTGCGACCTACGGCCAGCCTGTCCATCATGGCGTTAACCAGCTGAAGTTTGCGCGAAGTCTTCAGTCTGTTGCCGAGGAGCGAGCTGGACGCTACTGTGGGGCTCTGAGAGTCCTGAATTCTTCCTGGGTTGGTGAAGATTCCACGTACAAATTCTTTGAGGTTATTCTCATTGATCCATTCCATAAAGCTATCAGAAGAAATCCTGACACCCAGTGGATCACCAAACCAGTCCACAAGCACAGGGAGATGTAAGGGCTGACATCTGCGGGCCGCAAGAGCCGTGGCCTTGGGAAGGGCCACAAGTTCCACCACACTATTGGTGGTTCTCGCCGTGCAGCTTGGAGAAGGCGAAATACTCTCCAGCTCCACCGTTACCGCTAATATAAGTAATGTTTGTAAAATCTTTACCTAATAAACAATTTAGGACAGTCAAATAAATAAATAAATAAATAAATAAATAAATAAGGCTTATTTTCTAACTTCATTTGTCCTTGGGTGTGTAAAGCAAATGACACTAATCAGATTGACATAAACTATTTAAACTTTGTTTCGGGAGGCAAATGCAAATCATTTACTCCCAAGTGTCCTTGGTTTAGGGAAGATAGGATTTCTGCTCAGTTTTCCTATTCTACTTGTCCCAGGTTACTGTCCTATCATCCAACTTTCTTTCAACATTTCTCTTTTCCTTCTCATCACATACACAACCTTCACAAATTTCACACTTTCAAATTAGCCTTCAAACCTTCTATGTCCTTCAAAAATGCATAACCATGCCTCAGACCTTCCATTAAGTATTTCTCTTTACCTTCCTCCATTACACCAAAGCCATACTTTCCAGTCAGTTAGAACTCTTAGCCTTAATTTTTAGGTGACATGTAAATAATTAACATTCCTCAGATTAGCAATACACTCATATTTTTTAAGAGACACAAACAGAAATCTCACTAGCTAAACAATTTTAAACAACAAAGACTGTTATGGGTTGGCTCAGCGAGATAGACCACCGACTCAGAATTTAAATTTAAGAGCCTTTATTAAGCTGGCCAGCTGACCACAGTGCCTATCTCCCCCTCTGGGAGCTTCGGAGCATGTGGCAGAGATCAAGGGTGCAGTATGATCCTTTATAGCACAACAGTGTTACCTTAGAAGTTCATAGAAAGTTCATAAGCACAAAGGGGGGGTAAACAGAGTCACACCTGGCTGGAGCGTATCATAACACATTGTTTTTCTAAGACAATCTAGCAATTTTTCTTCCATGGTTCCTAACCCTGACACAATCCTCCATACGTCAGTCCCCCCTCCCAGCACATTCAATTTCTCATGTCCCATTTCCTCCCCTTAGCACATTCTGTAACATTCTGTAACCCTTCCATGCCTCAGTCCCTCACCCTAGCACGAGACACATATTTAAACAATACAGACAGATAACACTCCCCATTAAAAACTTTGAATCACCACGGAAACTCAGGAGATGTTTAGAAGGTGTTTTTTTAAGAAAACAAAACAAAACAGAAACAAACATAAAAACACTTTTACACTGGCGCGCACCACATTTACACCACAAAATACCAACAAATCAGTTTCAATTGTGCAGAGATACAGAACAAGTCCCTGAACAGAGACAGTAGAAAACTGCCTAGGAACGCTTCTCTTCTACCTTTTTTTAAAAGACAGGCCAGACTCGAACCATGAGCCAGTCCAAGTTTTGACTTCCCTCCAGGAAGTCCCAGAGATGGTGAATACCGTCTAGAAGTCATTCCTCCAGATACAGGACAAGTCCCTTAGAGATCCTTGATAACCTAGATCAGTAATCCATTCATCTAATCCTTCAATAGAATAAGAGGCTGGATGAAACCACTCAACGTCCTCCAAGAGGATTTCAGTGAAATGACAAAAAGGTACATAAAGCTCACAAAAAAAAACCCAAGAAACCAAAGCCAAGAGTAGCCCCTGACGTCTCAGGGGTACTCCAAGGACAGAGAAGTTATGGCTGCGTCCAGCCCTCCTCGCAATCCACCAGTGACTGGTCAAAAAGCCAAAACTCACCTCTAAAGGGTTTCTCAGGTGACTCTGAGGAATTTTTTTAGGGACAGGCCAACGTCCCCTGTCCGCTAGCTGGATCTGAAGGGGAGTTCTCCGGGACCCTGAAACTTCTCAGGGTGCGCACCCCCTAGAGACCCTTCAGCCTCCATGACCAGCCCAGGAGAGGTTCGACCTCCCTTTGTGTGCTAAACAGCACCCCTAAGGGGCTGCATCTGGCTGGGGTCTCCAAATATTGTAATGTACCCTGCGAATCACACAAGGACGCCTCAAGAAGTCAAATTAAAGAGTCACATTTATTGCAAATCTGGGACTATGAGGGGGCATTTCGCTATCCCAGATCTCATAGTGCCCTCCCCAGCCACAACATCAAATTTATGTAGGCAAAGATCACAAAGGTATTGATTACATCCCAGGCTTTGGAATGAGGAACCTGGTTTGCAAAAAAGCAGTTTACAGAAGCAGAAGCAGCGTGTTATCTAAATTATAGTTTTGGGTCTCTGGATCACTAAGTTGACAGAAACACATTATCTAGAGCCCTCGGGTCTTGGGACCACTGAGTCAACAGGAACACATTATCTCGAGCCCTCGGGCCTTGGAATAATTGTGCTGTCCTTCCTAGGTACAGAAGAATGTGCTTTCTAAGACCAGTATGACCACAACCAATGGGATATTCACATTACAATCAATAGGGTATTTAATCGAATGGGATAATTTATATAATTCAGAAAATCAAAATAACGTTTCTATTATTTTAGCAAGCAAATAAGTACAGAAACCAAACAGCAGGTTTAAAGTTAAACTATAATTTCTACCTGAGATGATTGCTACCATACTTCACCTGCACAGACACAAGAGCTCCTTTCCAGAAACGGACTTTGAAGGGCTGCCTACAGCAATGAAGGGGACTCAGGATGCGCCTCTTGTAGAGGACACTGTCCACTCTCCCCTTGTTGTGTCCAGATTTCAAGATCCCCAAGAAAACCACACCAGGGAGCCAGCCAGTCCGATGCAAAAGCAGAGGGTCCTGTATTGAGCTAGCTCGACTCCCCATCCTGGCCGACGCAGCGACCGGAAGCAGAGTGAAACTGCCGTGGGAGAAACAGGGTTTTAATAGGGGGTGGAGTGAGGGGAGGGGAGCTGACTGTGGGCCCTGCCGATTGGCCAGGCTCCAGTCAGGTCTTCTTACACAGGATGTGGTCATCTCTATGGCGCGCACATCCCTTGATTGTCACTGGTTAGTTTAAAGAAATCCCGGGCGTGGCCAGCAGGGGCCTGGGCTTCCAGGAAGAAGGTACTCTCCTGAGCACATGGCGGGCTGCCCCAACATGGAGGGTACGGGGCAAGATGGAGGGCATAGCCCTCGCCCTTTCACCCTCACAGAGAAGCAGGATGGCTGCAGGATGGGGACCAGAGAAACCCGGGTACAGATCCTGATTCTGCCACTGAAGCACTGTGCTGCCGCGGGAACGGTGCCAATTGCACGGTCTTTAGGATTTCAGCAAGACCACATGCACAGGGTTCCTGGCACAGCAGTGCCTGGGCCTCCATGAGTGGTCGGGTGCTGAAAAGGACCCTCCTAAATGTAGAGAAGAGCTGACCAGTGGCCTCTGTTTATCCTTTAAGCGTCACCTCCTTTAGGGTTCCCTGCCTGCAGGTTCACCTCCCTTTGACAAAAACACAAGGTACAGCTCGCAGGGGTGGAAACTTGTAACACAAGACTGTACCCAGTCCTAGCAAACGAAACAGAACAGGGTGGAAGCTGCCATGTGGAGCCTGGTGCTGATCCCGCAGAATCAGGGCTCCGAAGCCCGCCTCCTTCTGTTCTCTCAGCCCAACCCCACCCGGGCCTAAGGCCTTGATTCTCCCTCCGGCTGTTATCTGAGCTGTTATCTGAGCTGCTCACCGGGGCCTCATCCTTCCCTCTGCTGATGTGGATAATGTATGATGACACGTCTTCTCTTTCTTGCTATTTATGAAACCCCACAGCCTTTAGCAAACAATAATGATGCTGCTGCTAATGAGGATGAGGATGAACAGCAACAGCCTACGCTGGAAGAGCAGCTCCCCGGGCACAACTTCAGAGGCTTGGGTGCTCTTGCATTTCCTGGTGCTAGTTGCAGACGGCCCCAGGGCCTCCTGCCTTGTGGTGCCTGTTAGGTCGAAAGGGGGTCCAGGAGCTGATGCATGCCTCCACCAGGCAGATGGTGATGTAGATACTGGGCCTTTCCTAGAATCCTAACAGGCCAGTGCACCAGGTAAATGGCGACGCACATACCGGTCCCGCCCTGGAATTCCTAACAGGTCAGCTACCAGACAGATGACGACACCTGGAAACTGTGACGACCCCCGCGGCGGGAACTCCCACAGCTCATGCTCCCCCGCCCTCACTGAACAGCTGTATAAAAAAAGCGGCCCCCTCCCTGTTGGCGTGGATCCACGTGCCCTGTCTTTGGGGTCCGTGGGTCACCCGGGGACACAGAATAAAACCTCTTTCCTTCCTTTTCTGATCAACTCTCTTTATTTTCTATACCGCCTCCTGAGCCACCTAACCTAACAGTGCCTGATCATGCAAATGTCCCCAACCTCCCTCCAGACCTGGTTCTGTAAAAGCAAGTGGGCATTTGCTCTCAGAGAGACCAGCCCCGGTGCAGCAGTCTTTGGATACGGGGCACGGGGCACGGGACTGAAAGAGCCAACTGTAAACAAGGAAGAGGAGGTGGCAGGGCTGTGGCCAGAATCAGGCATCTGAGACTTTGGCCTCAATTACCTGTTACCTTTCTGCTGCTGCCTCCAATCTGCCTGCAGCCTCCTTCTGATCCCTAACCTAGGCCCCCCTGCAATTCAGCCTCACCTCTTAATGTTATCAACCCGTCTCTTCTACCTTCACTCCCTGCTTTGGGCTGGCCTGACTGCCCTCCACCCTGTCCCCTTGCCCTACCCCTCCTTGGCCTTCTAAAGTCAGGTCTAGACCTTGACCTTCTAAAGCCAGGACCAGCTACATCAATTGCAGAGCCCAGCATAAAATGATGATAATGTGCAGCCCCTTGTTCAGAAGTTAAGATCTTAAAGACAGTGATAATAGAGCATTAAACTGGGGCCCTTCTGAATGCAGGGCCTGGTAGACCACTCAGGCCCTACATCCTGCAGCCGAGCTAACCCACACTACTCTCAGCTGTCCTTGCCCTATGTCGCCTGTGATACCATAGAAAGACTCTTGATCACCCAATTTGATCACCCAATACCCCAGCTATGTGGCCATCTTACTAGGACCTCATTGAAGGGCAACATCAAACGACAAGGCTGTGCAGCAAAAGAAACAACAGTGCAAAGGCACCTTACAGAATGGGGGAAAATATTTGCAAATCATATATCTGATAAAGGGTTAATTATTGAAAACATGCAAAGAACTTAACTCAATAACAAAAAGGCAGAGAAACTAGGTAGACATTTAAATAGATTTTAAAATGGGCAGAGAAATTAAATAGACATTTTCCCAGAAAAGACATAATACAAATGGCCAACAGGTATATGAAAAGGTGCTCAACATCATGAATCATCAGAAAAATGCAAATCAAAACCACAATGAGATATCACCTCACATCTGTTAGAATGGCTATATCAAAAAGATAAGAGATAAGTGTTGATGAAAATGTGGAGAAAGGGGAACCTTCATGCACTGTTAATGGGAATGTAAATTAATGCAGCCACTATGGAAACAGTATGGAAGGTCCTCAAAAATTAAAAATAGAGCTACTTTATGAGCCAGCAATCTCACTTCTGAGTATATTTCCAAAGGAAATGAAAACAGGATCTCAAGGAGATTTCTGAATTTCCATGTTTATTGCAGCATTATTCACAATAGCCAATGTATGGAAGCCTTAAATGTGGTATGTACATTGGAATATTATTCCGCCGTGAGAAAGAAGGAAACCCTGCCATTTGCAACCACATAGCTGGACCTTCAGGGCATTATGCTAAGTGAAATAAGTCAGACAGAGAAAGACAAATACTGTACAATATCATTTACATATGAAATTTAAAAAATAAAACTTGTAAGAAAGAGAGAGTAGAATGGTGGTTACCAGGGCCGGGGGGTTCTGGGAATAGAGAGATAGTGATGAAAGAGTACAAACTTCCAGTTAGACATGAATAAGTTCTGGGGATCCAATGCACAGCTTTGTGATTATAGATGACAACATTGTATAATATACATGAAAGTTGCTATGAGAATAAATTTTTAATATATTTTCATTGATTTCAGAGAGGAAGGGAGAGGGAGAGATAGAAACATCAATGATGAGAGAGAATCATCAATCAGCTGACTCCTGTACAACCCCTACTGGGGATCAAGCCCACACCCGGGCACATGCCCTGACCAGGAATCAAACCGTGACCTCTTGGTTCACAGGTTGATGCTCAACCACTAGGCCACACTGGCCAGGCAGAGAATAAATCTTAAATGTTTTCATCATAAAACAAAAAATGGTAATTATGCGATCTGATGGAGGTGTCAGCCAATGCTACAGTAGTAATCATATTGCAATATGTAAGTGTATCAAACCAGCACATTCCACACCCTACATTTACACAATGGTATAAATCAATTAAATAAGTAAAGTTGGGATGAAACTAGTTGAAGCCTTGCTATCAAGCATGTGATTGTTGTTGTTTTCTTAGAATGCCACACACCAATTCATCAAAATGTTCCTGACATCTGGGTTCCTAACATCTCTTCCATCTACCTCGTTTATTCATTTACTCTAAAAGCAAGACTTCAGCACCCACACTCTGCCAGGCACTGTACTGGTCTCTGTATATTTGAAGAAATTAAGATACAGTCCCTGCCTTCAAGGAAGCAGTAGAAGAGACAGACTTGTGAACAACCGATCCTAATGACTGTGATCCAAAACTCAACAAATAAGTGCTGTTGATGGGATAATAAACTGGTACAACCACTATGGAAAACAGTATGGAGATTCTTCAAAAAAGTAAAAGTAGAGCTGCCATACCACCTAACAATTTCACTTCTGAAGAAAACTAAAACACTAATTCAAAAAGATACATGCACCCTTATGTTCATTGCAGCATTATTTACAATAGCTAAGATACGGAAGCAACCTAAGTGTCCACCAATAGATGAACGGATAAAGAAGAAGAGTTGCACCCGGCTAGTGTGGTCTAGTGGTTGAGCATTGACCCAGGTACCAAGAGGATGCCTGTTCGATTCCTGGGTTTCAGACCTGATCACCTGTGGGGGGCATGCAGGAGGCAGTCGATCGATGTTCTCTCTCATTAATGTTTCTATGTCTCTCTCCCCCTTCCTCTCTCTCTCTCTCTCTCTCTAAAGTCAATTTAAAAACCATATTTTTTTTAAAAAAGTAGTGCATATATACAATGGAACATTACTCAGCCATAAAAAGAATGAAACTTGCCACTGGGGTGGGAGGTGTGCAGTATTGCTGGCATCTAGTGGGTACAGGCCAGGCATGCTGCTAAACTTCCTAGGATGCACAGATGGACAGTCCCATAACAAAGAGCTGTCAGACTCAAAGCAGCCATAGTGCCAGGGCCCCTCAGGACTGCATGTGGAAAACTGTGGACATTTCTCTTTGTAAACCAGCCTCTACTCATTAGAGATGAATTCTGGCTTCTTCCGCCTGGAGATTTAATCGAGGCATTTCTCGGACCCACCCCCAGAGGGCCCCAGCACAGACACCTGTGGGAATCTTTCCTTTCCATGGTTCCATGAAAACAATCCCACTTTCCAGATTATTCCAATTGTCTCTGGTTTGGTGTGACTTTCGGAAAACAAAATATCAAAACTTAGCAATGAGAAAGCTGTGAACTGCGACCTCTGGACAGTAACCCCCGACATTTAATCTGTCTTTACACAATACGCTGCCCCTCCCCAAAACTGGACGTCCTGCCTGTTGGGTACATCTTCATCCCCAAGGCCACTGTTCTGCCCCTTTAAGAAAGGCAGGCAGCCCAGAAGCTACAGGACACAATCTTTGCCCAGCTGTTATCTGTAACCGCCACTAATCATTAACCCCAAGAAGGGAGGAACTGCACCTCAGAAATCAAGGTCACCTACAATAAAGAGGACCTGAGGGTGGTGAGCTGGGGAAAGAGCGGGTGGTTGAGTCAAAAACAATGGCTTCACCCAGCATGTCTGCCCAACGGCTACATTTGTCTCAGCATCCTCAAGATCATTCTTAAAGGCTTCCCTTTCTCCAAAGTCCCTGTGGCTTCCCTCAAGTCCCTCCTCTCTACCCACATCTCTACAGAAGTGCCCAGAAGGGTTCCTCTCTCTACCTACCTCCCCCCAGACACCTCTTCTACTCTGCCTTCCTCGGCACCACCTGAGTCTGCCCAGGACCCCACCCTGCTCCTGGTCCTGGGAACACAGCACCCATCTCAGCTCCTGGCACTGCTCACCCCTGTCCACCCCTCTGTGGAGCCCTCAGCGTGGCAGCAGCCCAGAGCACAGGCCCCTGGATTCCCTCCCTTGCCAAGGGCCAGCCATCTGCAAAGTGGGGCTCACAGAAGGGGGTGTGCTGGGTCGGTAGTGTCCCCCCAAAATTCACATCCTTCCTGGAATCTCAGAATGTGCCCTTATTTGGAAATAGGGTCATTGCAGATGTAATTAGTTACAATGAAGTCCTACCTGAGTCAGGTGGACTCTGATCCAATGACTGATGCCTTGTAAGAAGAAAAGGGACACAGAGGTACAGACACATAGGGTACAGCACCAGGTGACAATGGGGAAGAGACTGGAGTGATGCATCTACAATCCAAGGAACCAAGGGGTGCCAGAAACACTAGACGCTGAAAGGATCAAGGAAGGACCACCCCCGCCCGGAGACCTCAGAGGGAGCACAGCCAGGTGGACATCTTGACGTCAGACTTCCAGCCTCCAGACCTGTGAGAGAATCAATTTCTGTTGTTTGAAGGCCCCCTCCCCCCGCCACCCCATTTTGGGGGGTTTTTTAGGGCAGCCCTGGGAGTCTAACACAGGGAGACAGAGCCCCTGGCCTGGAGGGATTTGCAGTCTGAGGGCCATCGCCTTCCAACTTCTGCAGGACACGCCCTCCTCATAACACGTTGCTCCTACATCACACTGCCTTAGAATATTATTTACCTTCTATACGTTTATGCCCTCATTCACTTAAAAAGTAGACTCTATGCTCACCGCCAGCGCACAGAGCGCTGCTGGCCCTCATCACCCGGCACCCTCCAGCTGTGTGACCAGCAGTGTCCCCGCTCCCAGGCCATCTGCCCTGGGTGGTGACCCACACACACTCAGCCCTTCTCCGCGGGCTTTCGGGTACTGCGCATGAACAGCCACTGCCAAATGGAGTTAGCTGTGGGCCTCCGTGCACGGACCTCACCATCACTGGCCATAAGGGCCTCTCTCTTGTCGTTCTGATGTGTGTGTGTGTGGGTGGGTGTGGGGGGGTGGGTGTGTGGGGGGGGGTGGGTGTGCCCACACCCACTTTTCCCAGGCAATCATTCTAAAGTGTTAATTAATGTCTATCCTTTCCTTTCTATCTGTTCTTGAAAACGTGTCCGGTGGCTTTGTGGGATACTAGTTTGTGTGATGGTACTGCGCTCTCTCATTCATCCTCTTTCCTCCTACCTTCTTAAGACCCACTCCAGTGAGTTGCTGTGTGGTCATCCACGTCTTTGCATCCACAGATGCACAGCACCGCACCGCGAGCACTGCCTGCCACTCCTGGTGCTGGACAGACACCCGGATGGCCTCCAGCCCTTCATCTACATGAGCACAACAAGGCCTGTCTGTGTCCTGCAGCACCGTGACTCTCACTGCCCCTTCCTTACTGTGGATGGTGATACCGACTGCTAGGTTATCCACAGCCCCATCTCCCCCAAGCCCTGCCTGGGGTTCCCATTTCCCCAGTCTCCTCACACTGGGCCTCATCCAGCTTTCTCATTCCAGCCAGCAATGCCTATAAAAGTCAACCTTGTTGTTGAGTACTTTGCATTGCCCTGATTACCACTGGCTTTGAGCCTCTTTTCCTGTCCTTTGAGTTCTGTTGGTTTCCTCTTCTGTAAGTTGCCTGCAGGTCCTTTACACACGTTTCCAGTGGGATCACTTCCTCATTTCGGCTGATTTTTAGGACTTCCTGTACATTCTACATATTCGTTTCTGTCTTTTTTAATCATAATTAATTTTGTATTTAAAAACTAGAGACCCGGTGGACGAAATTCATGCAAGGGGCTGGGCCCTCGCAGTCCTGGCTTCATCCGGAAGATTGTCCGGACAGTCATTCTGCTGTTCAGTCTAATTAGCATATTAGCTCCTTATTATATAAGATTGTTTTAATTTTTCAATTACCATACAATATTAAATGAGTTTTAGAAGTACAACAGTGAGTAGACACTTACATAACTTCCAAAGAGATCTCCCATAAACCTGCTACCACCCGACATCATTCATAGTTATTACTATAGTATCGATTATGTTCCCTATGCGGTACTTTACACCCCCATCTCTCACTTTAAAAACAAACAAGCAGCTTTCTTGAGCTATCATTCACATACCATACAATTCACACACACAGTGAATGATTCCTGGATTTCAGTATACTCACAAATATGCACAACCCTTTCCATAGTCAATTTTAGAGTTCTTTCGTCACCTCAAAAAGACATCCCATATTCCTTAGCTGTCACCAATCACCCCAACCCCACCCTAAGCAACCACTAACTACTTTCTATCTTGATAGAATTGCCTATTCTGGACATTTTATTTAAATGGAGTTATATAATATATGGTCTTTTAAAGAAAATCTTTTTATTGATTTCAGAGAGCAAGGGAGAGAGAGAAAAACATCAATGATGATAGAGAATCATTGATTGGCTTCTTCTTGCATGCCCCACACTGGGGATCAAGCCCACAACTAGGGCATTTGCCCCAACTGGGAATCAAACCATGACCTCCTAGTTCTCACCACTGAACCACACTGGCCTGGCATTATATGTGGTCTTTTTTAACTGGCTTCTTTCACTGAGACAATGTCCACATTGTCGCATGCATCACTACTCCATTCCTTTTTAATGCCAACTGACATTCATTGTCACATTTTGTTTATCTCTTCATCACATAATGGACACTTAGATTGTTTCTTCCTTCTGGTTACTATGAATAACACTGCTTTGAGCATGTCTGTTCAAGTTTCTGTGTGGAACTATGTCTTCACTTTCTTGGGTATATACCTAGGAGTGGAATTACTGGACCATGTGGTAACTCGATATTTAATTGTTTGAGGACCTGCCAGACAGTTTTTCCAAAGTGGCTGCACCATTTACAGTCCCCTAAGCATGTACGTATTAGGTTTCTGTTTCTCCACATTCTAGCCAACCCAGTGGGTGCAAAGTAGTTATCTTGCTGTGATTTTTATTTGCACCTCCCTGATGATTAATAATGTTGAGCGTATTTTTATGTGCTTATTGTCCACTTCTGTGTCTTATTTGGAGAAATGTCTATTCAAATCCTTTGCCCGTTTTTTAATTGAATTATTGTCCTCTTATTATTGAGTTGTAAGAGTTCTTTATATATTCTGCAGACAACTCCTTCATCAGATATATGATTTGCGAATGTTTTTCTCCTATTCTGAAGGTTGTCTTTTCACTTCCTTGATGGTGTCCTTTGAAGTACAAAAGTTTATGATTTTAAAGGAGTCTCATTTATCTGTTTTTTTCCCTTGGTTGTTTGTGCTTTTGGGTCATAGCTAAGAATCCTTTACCAAACCCAAGGTCAAGAAGATTTACTCCTGTTTTCTTCTAAGGGTTTTATAGTTTTGTCATTTAGGTCTTTGATCTATTTTGAGTGAATTTTTGTGTATGGTGTGAGATAACGGCCAAACTTCATTCCTTTGCGTGTGGTCCGGTCCCTTTCTCTTCTAATCTTTATTTGTATCTTCTCCCAATCTGTCCTCTCTCCATTCATTTGGTTATGATGTCCTTTGTAGAATAGAAACAGGCTGCACTTCTCAATGTCAGGCTGCTCCTAGAACTCTCCTAGAATGCAAACTTCCTCAAGTCTCCATGGTGACCCCATGACTGAGGGGAAAAGATGTAAGTGAAGTCACTGAATCAATCATCTTTTATGCATTTAAAGCTAATTGCCTTCCTTGGAGACTCCAAGGGCCTTCTGGATTTGCAAACAAGTATCAGGTTAACTAACTATTTTCTCCTTCCTTTATCTAGCTGCCAATAAATACTGAAATCACTTGCAGTGAAAGTAGCAGGATGTTAATGATGAGAAATACAAAAGTCAGCCCTGGCCAGATGGTTTGGTTGGTTGGTGCATCGGCCGGTACACCAAAAGGTTGCTGGTTTGATTCCTGGCCAGGGCACATACCTATGTTGCCGGTTCAGTGCCCAGTTAGGGCACTTAAGGGAGGCAACAGATAGATGTTTCTCTCACATCAATGTTTCTCTCTGTCTCTCTCTCTCCCTTCCTTTCTCTCTAAAATCAATAAAAACATATCCTCAGATGTGGATTAAAAAAAGAAGACAAAATAAATACAAAAGTCATATAACAATAAAAAATAAGCACTCAAAACTTGGTGATTAAGGGGATAAAGACCTCTTGGTTCTTTCTCCCAAGGCCAAGCTTTCCCTTGTCATCTAACTAAGCCACCTTAGTACTGTGTCCCCTTCTTGCACGGGTGCTTCCCCCTCGTCTCCCACCCCCGTCCCTTCTCCTTTCCCTGGGCCCTGGCCACAGCCATTCTGAGGACTTTCTCCCAGCCAGTCCCTCCCTCCCTTTGGAATCCTGTCAGAGTCTCCGGGATGCAAAGAAGACTTCTTCTAGAGCAGCGGTTCTCAACCTGTGGGTCGCGAGCCCTTTGGCGGTCGAATGACCCTTTCACAGGGGTCGTCTAAGACCATCCTGCATATCAGATATTTACATTACGATTCATAACAGTAGCAACATTACAGTTATGAAGTAGCAACGAAAATAATTTTATGGTTGGGTCACAACATGAGGAACTGTATTTAAAGGGCCAGAAGGTTGAGAACCACTGTTCAAGAGTCTCAGCTCAGTGGCTTCACGCTCCCTGTGCTGCTCTGGCTCTGGCTCTGGCTCCCCATCCTAGACGTTGGTCAGGTCCCTTATTTTTGTTGTTGGTGTCCAACTCTATCAGCCTCCGCCTTTGTCCCTCCATCCGCTTCAGCTGAGACTGCTTGCTGGTAAATTTCCTCTTGTCTTTATCTCTGGCATCTGAAACTCAGCATTTACTTTAATAAATTTTGGCATCACACAGTTCGCGTTGCTCCCGACAGGGAATACGACACCATAGACAGCTCCTGTGGATGGGGCCCAGTGGCAGGAGGAATGAAAGGAAACAGACAACTAGGACACGGTTTTGGGAGAAACAGAAGTGAACCCCGCAGCTGAAGTGATGGAGGCCTGGGGCGTTTCCAAACTTGGGTACTTCTAGGGGCAGGACCCCCTGGCTGCAGAGCCCCGTGCCCATCCTTGGCCACCACCCCTGCCTTCTGGGAGCCCCCTGAGCCCTACGTGGGTCCCCACCTTGGTTGACCCAGCCCTCACCCTGTCCCTCCCAATAGGGCAGGTCCAACGGAGCAATAAAGCTCCAGAAGGAGCCCAGACAAAGGCTGGCTGCAGAGGCGAGAGGAGCAGAGGTATGTTCTGATGGGCCATCGGGAGAGTCGAGAAGGGGATGACTGGCAGGGGAGGGAAGCGAGGCCTGGAGTGAGGGGCCAGGAGAAATGAAGACCCGAAAGGCCCAGAAAGCCAGGGGCAACCTCCTGGAGGTGAGATGGGAAAGGCTCAGTGGGGAGCTGGATGCTGTTCTCAGGCGGAGAGGAGCAGAGCACACTGGCCGCCACGTTCTCCCCTCCCGTAGTTTCAATGCCACAGTACACACCCCAGCTGCCCACTGGGACACCGCACACAGGACTGTGCTGGGGAGGATAAGCTTAAAGGGACAGCCAAGTCCCTCCTTCTTCTACAGAGCAGAAAGGCATTTGGGGATAAGCAGTTCTAAAAATGAGGGCCCAGCCAAGAAAAGACATTAGGAACTTACATACATATTCCTGAGTGAACAAAGTCAGTCTGAAACGGCTACAGACTGGTGAGCCCAACGTTATGACATTCTGGAAAAAGAAAAAATTATGGAGATGGTAAAAGATCAGGGGTTGGGGTGGGGAGGGCTGAGTAGCTGAGCAGAGAGGATTTTTAGGGCAGTGAAACTACTCCGTAGGATTAGCAATGGCGGTTACATGTCAGTACACATCTGTCCAAACCATAGAATGTACAGCACCAAGAGTGAACCCTGAGGTAAACTATGGACTTTGGGTGCTAATGATGTGTCAGTGTAGGTTCACTGATCGTAACAAATGCACCACTCTGGTGAGGAGTGTTGATAATGAGGGAGACTGTACTTGCGGGGGTCAGGGGGCAGATTGGGAGTCTTTGTACCTTGTGCTCAATTTTGCTGTGAACCTAGAACTGCTCTAAAAAAGTAAAGTCTATTTTTAAAAGGAGGCTGACCCAAAAATGTAATAGTAAAACAAGAGCTCACCTCGTAGCCTTCTGTGATCTCTGGCTTCTCCCAGGGCCGCTGTGTCTCACCCATCTCTTCAGGCTGGACAGCACAAAGTCAGGTGAGTCCCCGCCTTGCACCAGGGCCAGGGGGACAGGACCAGGCACAGGGACAGATTCGCTGCTCTGGGGGATTCGCTATGAGTGAAGACCCTGACCACACCCACCCACAAAATAGAAGGGAAAGGGACATCTCCCTATACCACCACCTGGGATGGCCGCACCCTGAAGTGCCCTCCCAGGAGCCACAGATGGTCAATCGGCCACAACCTGAGTGCCCCACCAAGGACACAAAGCAGCCGGGCAGCACTGGCCAACTGGTCCTCATTCAGCCATAGTCTACAGCCTAATCTCAGTCAAATCTTTCTATGCTGCTTAAATTTAAAATCTTCTGGTACCACTGAGCGTCTCCTGAAGGTTGGCTTTTAAAAAGAAGAGTAGCACCAGGCGTGGTGGCTCAGTGATTGTCAACCTATGAACCAGGAGGTCATAGTTTGATTCCTGGCCTGGGTATATGTCCGGGTGGCAGGCTTGATCCTTGTAGGGGGCGTGCAGAAGGCAGCCAATCATCAATGATTCTCTTCATTGTTGTTTCTATCTCTCTCTGAAATCAATAAAATATTTTTTAAAAAAAGAAGAGTAGCTAAGGATTCTTGAGTGCTTCCTAGAAGGTAAGCACAGTTCTAAACACATTATTCTACTGACTAATTGATTTCCCTCAAAATCCTACGAAGTAGGTACTATGGTTGTTTGTTTCCATTGTACAATTGAGAAAATGGAAGCCCAGAGAGTTTAAGCAACCTGCCCAAGGTCACACAGCTGGTCCTAGTGGTGGGACATGTAGCTCTTGAACCCAGGCAGCCTGACACCAGAGCCCACTCTTTGAACTTCTGCACTGCATTTCAAATTTTAGAATGAAAAAAATTCTGGTGTATCAAAAATATAGCTCTACTATTAATACCCATGTCAACATAAGAAACATCCAAATCTATAAGTAATTTTCATAAGAGTTTATTTGAGCCAAAACTGATGACAAGTGACAGGAAGCAGGATCTCAAGTCCTCCTGAGAATGACAGTTTGTAGTCTCAGTTACGCATTTGGAGTTGAGAAAGATGACATGAAGATGCAAGAAAGCAAGGGCCAATGAACAATTGACAAGATTGTGTGCTACCTTGAAGATGGTTACACCTCAGAGGGGATGAAAAAGAGTGTCACTGTGGTATTTCAAAGGTGTGTTAACCTAGATGGACAGCAACAGTGGCCAGGGCTGGCTTAAAAACCATTCATGGCCCGGGCCATCGCTACCCACCGTGACCTGCCAAGGGAAGGGTTTCTATTTATCACAGCACCTCATTTTCATTCAGACACAGGACATAAGAAGTGCATTTGGAGGGGTGCCCTGTGTCACAGGCCCTGGCTGAGTCACTCTAAAGGTGGAGATGCAGCCACGCTGAGATAATGCACAGATAAGGGGAAAGCGGAGTTGACATAGGTAAGAAAATCTGCAGGATAACCAAGGTTTACAGACAAGCGAGGAGAGTGTAGAATTAAAATCAATGGAAAGCACAGGTCTGAGTAGCCTGGGGCCCCCACTACGCCAGCATGGCCACCGGCTGGCATGGCGGCCAAGGGACGAAGCTGTGTCTATTGGGAAACTACGGGGCCAGCCTAGTGGAAACCCATGTCTTCCCATAAAACAACTAAGTTCATCTTTCCCACATTCTAGAGCCATGAGGCGAGAAAGCCCGGCCCTCAGCTGGGCTGTGGCTGCCATCCTGATGCTGCAGACGCTGGCCATGGCGAACCACTCCCCACGGACCCTGCGCAGCCAGGCTGGGGTGTTCGCAGACCTGAGCACAGAGGAGCTGAAGGCCGTGCGCACCTTCCTCTGGTCCCGGAAGGACCTGAGGCTGGAGCCCTCCCAAGGATCAACCATCGCCAAGAACACCGTGTTCCTCATTGAGATGCTGCTGCCCAGGAAGCAGCAGGTGCTGAAATTTCTGGACCACGGTCAGAGGCGACCGGCTCGGGAGGCGCGTGCCGTCATCTTCTTCGGAGCCCAGGAGCATCCCAACATCACCGAGTTTGCCGTGGGGCCCCTGCCATGGCCCCACTACCTGCGCCCGCTGCCCCCCAGGCCTGGGCACCAGATGTCCTGGAACTCCAGGCCCATCTCCTCAGCGGAGTATGTCCTACTGAGCCACACGCTGCAGGAGGCCACCAAGCCCTTGCACCGATTTTTCCTGGACACCACCGGCTTCTCCTTCCAGGACTGCCACACCCGATGCCTGACTTTCACCGACGTGGCCCCTCGGGGCTTGGCCTCAGGCGAACGCCGCACCTGGTTCATCTTAGAGCGCTTTGTGGAAGGCTTCTTCTTGCACCCCACAGGCCTGGAGCTCCTCCTGGACCACAGCAGCATGAACGCCCAGGACTGGGCGGTGGAGCAGGTCTGGTACAACGGGAAGTTCTACCGAAGCCCAGAAGAGCTGGCCCAGAAGTACGATGCCGGGGAGGTGGACATGGTGGTGCTGGAGGACGCGCTCCCCAAGGACAAGGGGGCCGAGGGCAGGGATGAGCCGCCCCTCTTCTCTTCCTACAAGCCACGCGGGCACTTCCCCAGCCCCATGACCGTGAATGGCCCCCACGTGGTCCAGCCCCAAGGCCCCCGCTACAGGCTGGAGGGCAACACCGTGCTCTACGGGGGCTGGAGCTTCACCTTCAGGCTGCGGTCCTCCACGGGGCTGCAGGTGCTGAATGTGCATTTCGGTGGGGAGCGCATTGCCTATGAGGTGAGCGTCCAGGAGGCAGTGGCGCTGTATGGAGGCCACACACCTGCGGGCATGCAGACCAAGTACATCGACGTGGGCTGGGGTTTGGGCACCGTCACCCATGAGTTGGCCCCTGGCATCGACTGCCCAGAGACAGCCACCTTCCTGGATGCCCTCCACTACTACGATGCCGACGACCCTGTCCACTACCCCCGAGCCCTCTGTGTCTTCGAGATGCCCACGGGGGTGCCCATTCGGCGCCACTTTAACTCCGACTTCAACGGTGGCTTCAACTTCTATGCAGGGCTCCAGGGCCAGGTGCTGGTGCTGCGGACGACGTCCACGGTCTACAACTATGACTACATTTGGGACTTCATCTTCTACCCCAACGGGGTGATGGAGGCCAAGATGCACGCCACTGGCTACGTGCACGCCACCTTCTACACGCCCGAGGGGCTGCGCCATGGGACACGCCTGCACACGCACTTGATCGGCAACATGCACACTCACCTGGTGCACTACCGTGTAGACCTGGACGTGGCAGGTAGGACTCGCTGGGGCCAGACGTCCATATGCAAACACTGACTTCCCTGTGGGAGACGATGCTGCACCCCAGAGGCACACCATCAGGAGAACCTGCCCCACCTGCTCTGAGCCCGCAGGGCTGGAGTCCCTGAGCCGCCAGAAGGGGTGAACGTGAACAGCGCCCCAGTGCTGCCAGGGGTGTGGCAGTCTGGACCCTGTCCCTGCCTTGAGGCTGGGCTGACCCCTGGGTCGGTGGGTTGGGTAGAAAGGTGCGCTCAGGGTAGCAGAGGGGACAAGGCCTCGATGTCAGCAAGGTAGCTGCTGCCTGGCACCTGGAGGTGGACGCAGCACCATTGGGGTTACTTGCTGTGTCTCCTGGGTTAACGGTGTCACCGTGGCATAGGGCTCGTGGCAGGATGTGGCCTGACATCAAGTCAGAACTGCCGCCAGAATCAGACAGGTGGCTCCCTTTCCTCACCCCGCCCTCCCCACCCGGCTCAGCCCCTTCACCCACACCCTGGGGACAGCAAGTGGTGGACACAGTCCCCGCCTGTGAAAAGACGGCCGCCCCTTTCTGGGGCTGCAGGACAGCCCAAAGCCTGGGACCCAGGGCTCAAAGGAACTGCCCACAGTCCCACCGCAACCACCCCAGCTGCGGTGACACGTTGCATCGTCCTCCGGATCCACTGTTGGTTTTTGTGTTTAATTCGCTCCTCCCACCCCACAGCTGGCTCCATGAGAACCCCCGACAACCCCTTCGCCCCTGATGGTTTGCTGTTGGGCGTGGTCTGGGGTGGAGAACCCAGTGTAAAATGGGGGGAAGGGTACTTTGGGTGCTGGATCCTCATTCTGCATCTCCCTTCACACACACAGGCACCAAGAATAGCTTCCAGACGCTGGGCATGAAGCTAGAAAACATCACCAACCCCTGGAGCCCGGAGCACCGGCTGGTCCAGCCAACCCTAGAGCGGACAGGGTATTCCCGCGAGCGCCAGGCAGCCTTCCGCTTCGGACAGACTCTGCCCAAGTACCTGCTCTTCACCAGCCCCAAGGAGAACCGCTGGGGCCACCAGCGCAGCTACCGGCTGCAGATCCACTCCATGGCTGAGCAGGTGCTGCCGCCCGGCTGGCAGGAGGAGCGGGCTGTCACCTGGGCCAGGTGAGGAGGCCTGGGATGTTGGGGGCCGGGATGACTGGAGGCCCTGCCCTGTGTTTCCCTGAACCACATCCAGCACTGCCAGGGGTGAACTCTCACCGAAGCTTTATTTAATAGTCAGATCACACAAAGCAAAGCAAGGGGAGTGGTCAACATGTTTACAATGTTCTTGCGAGTTTCAAATCTATTTCCTTACTCAAGCCTTGTTTTGGCAGCACTTGCTGCACCTCCCACAGCTCATTAGCTACCTAGGACCAAGGGAGGACTCTAAGGTCAAGCTTAATTGTGCTAGGAGGGCTCTGCCCTCCAAGCTGGGACTTGTATATGGCTCTGCCACAGGTCAGTCCAAGGCTTGACTCTATTACCTCTCCCTACATTTCCCTGTGTCTGTGGTGGCTGTGTTTCTGTCTATGAGACTCTGTGTCTGTGTGTGTGTGTGTGTGTGTGTGTGTTACAGGGCGTGGCTCTGTGTTTAAGGAGGGGAGTGGAAAGCCTGTTTGAGCACCTGAGCCACCGCTGACCCTGGGTCAGACTGACAAGCTCCCAAGACATGATGTGGAAATCGGGAAAAGCCACGTCACTGACCCTGCAGATGTGCCCCAGGAGGGGCTGGGCCACCCCCGTGCCCAGAGCCACCTGGCTGCTCTGCCCGACAGGTACCCCCTGGCAGTGACCAAGTACCGGGAGTCTGAGCTGTGCAGCAGCAGCATCTACAACCAGAACGACCCCTGGGACCCGCCTGTGGTCTTTGAGGAGTTTCTTCGAAACAATGAGAACATTGAAGAAGAGGTACAGGCCCCGCCTTCTTCCAGCCCCAGCCCAAGACTAGAGCTGTGCCCTGTCCCGGGGCCTGTGCCAGCAGCACCTCGCTGTGTGGAGAGCAAGCTCAGTGTCCCCAGACCTGCCCATTCCTTATGAGGAGAGCTTGAGGGGTCGCCCATCCCTCGCCTCTCCGAGCCCGTCAGAACTGCCCACCCCTCTCTCCCACAGGACTTGGTGGCCTGGGTGACAGTGGGCTTCCTGCACATCCCCCACTCAGAGGACATCCCCAACACGGCCACCCCCGGGAACTCCGTGGGTTTCCTGCTCCGGCCCTTCAACTTCTTCCCCGAGGACCCATCCCTGGCATCCAGGGACACCGTGATCGTGTGGCCCAGGGACAAAGGCCCCAACTACGTGCAGCGATGGATCCCTGAGGAGGGCGGGGACTGCTGGAAGCCTCCCCCCTTTAGCTACAATGGGACTTACAGGCCCGTGTGAAGGGCCGCTGCCCCCAGCTAACTCCTCACTAGAACCCCGATTCCCCCACCCCACCCAGGAATGGATAATAAACCCTCCAGGGCTCAGCTCCAAGTACTGCTTCTTTTGGGGGACACAGCAGGCGAGACACACCCCTGCCCTTGGCCTCCATTCACCTTGGTCGACTCTATCCCAGAAAAGACCTCCATTACGAAGGCACATGACAGCCCCTGAAACAAGAACTTTACCTGTCACATTGGTTTTAAAAGCCTGAGGCTGACAGCTCCCTCTTGGGGTGGAACTCCCCTACATCACCAAGGGGCAGGCAAATTAGCGCAACTGTAGGAAGATGCTATGGGAAAAATCTAGCAAAATTGCCAACACCTTTACCCTTGGACACACTGATCCAATGTCTAGGGGCTTATCCCAGAGATCTGCTCACAAACACAGAAAAAATTGTGTACACAGTGACTCACTGCAGAGCTGTTTGTCATAGCAACATCTGGAAACAACCCAAACATCCATCTATGGGAGAGAGCTTGCAGGTCTGAATAAACTATGGCACGTCCACACGGTGCAATTCTAGGTGAACGTAAAAGAAGCGTGAAGGAGTGCATTCTCTGGGAGGAAACCAGAGGAAGAAAACAACATGGGTATAGAACAGTGATGGCAAACCTTTTGGGCTCGGCGTGTCAGCATTTTGAAAAACCCTAACTTAACTCTGGTGCCGTGTCACATATAGAAATTTTTTGATATTTGCAACCATAGTAAAACAAAGATTTTTATTTTTGATATTTATTTTATATATTTAAATGCCATTTAACAAAGAAAAATCAACCAAATAAATGAGTTCACGTGTCAGAGGTCAGAGGTTCGCCATCACTGGTATAAAACAATCTCTACAGCATGCCAACTTCCGCATAAGAGAGGAGGATGTATGTTGACTTAGAAGACTACTCACGTGTTTACATTGATTTGTAGAAACTCTAGGAAAGTGGCTGCCTGTCCTCTTAGTCCCTTCAGGCAGCTATAACAAAATGCCACAGGCTGGGGCGTTTCTGAGCAGAAGTCTATTGCTCACAGCTCTGGAGGCTGGAGATCCAAGATCAACATACCAGCAAAGTCACATGAAGACCCTCTTCTGGCCTGCTGACCTCTGTCTGTCCTCACTGTCTGAAGAAGTGCAGGGCTGGGTGGCGTCTCTGAGAGCTCTAGTGCTGCCCTGGAAGCTCCTCCCTCGTAACTAAGCTCCTCTCAAAGGCCCATCTGCTCCCACATCTCAGTGCCTTTCCCAGACTGTACTTAGTGGTCGCCCAGCCGTGCTTGTTGAGGGACTGAGGGACTGACCCACAGCTTAGGAAATGCAAATTCCAAAGTACACCTACTCCTCATACCCTGCCTTCCCCCACCCTGTCCCTTTTCTTGTTCCTTGGCCCTAATCATGATTGTGGCTGTTCCCTTGGCTATGACCACACTGTCTCCCCCCTAATGAGATGGCAAGAGAACCTGAGCTTTGCCCCTCAGAAAGGAGCCCAAGAACCCCAGAGCGTTCACTTCTCCCTCTCATAAGATCCGGTCCCTGGTGGTCCTCGCAGGCAACCAATTTCCCACCGTTTCCCTGCTAGTCCCTGGAGTCTACTTACCAGCATTTCTCTCCTTGCTTCTCCTTGCTTTAAGCCTGATGCAAACCCAGGATACAAAGGGAGACAAAGATGAGGAAGCTAGAGTCCCATCCTCCGAAGTCTAGGTCACCCTGGCGAGACAGGCCAGAGACAGCACAGTGCCACTGAGAGGGCTGTCCCCAGACGGTCATCTCATTTTCGACACTGGAGGTCTGGTCTGACCTAGAGCCCGAGTGTGACCCCAGCATTCTCTAGTGTGCAGCGTCCTGGGTCGGGAAGGTGGCTCTATCCTCAGGTTCTCCTCAGGTGGGAGAAAGGAGACTAGTACATGTCCCCATCCAAGCCTTGACCCTGACTCAAGATAGGGAGACCCCAGAATTCTCATGGCCAGTCTGACTGGTCCTCTGAAAATATAGGTGCCTGGGGAAACCCAAGTCCAGCTACACTGGTGGCCCAGCTGGCCAGCCAGGGACCAGGACTTCTTGACAGCAACCTGCCAGCACTCACAGGGCCTGAGGGCAGCAGCGAAGGGACAATGTCTCCACAGCTGGAGAACCACAGTTACAGGGGTGACAACCACGAAGTCTGGGGCTTGGAGTTGACTTGTGGAGTCTGTGCTGGTGGCCTCTGTCTAACCCTCCAGGTTCCCTGGGGACCAAGCCTCCATTGACATCCCCCTTGGCCTCTGGGTGCCCCAAATCC
Organism: Myotis myotis; assembly: GCF_014108235.1. NCBI lineage: Eukaryota > Metazoa > Chordata > Mammalia > Chiroptera > Vespertilionidae > Myotis > Myotis myotis. The sequence goes on along the minus strand of NW_023416330.1, from coordinate 4,531,758 downwards.
TCCTTGTGGATGTACACACCTTCCAGAATCAGCCACCTGTCCTTCCTAGTGGGAGATAAGTCTCAGCTTCCATCCAAGCCAGCAGCCTGGCCTGCTGCGGACAACTGCTCACCAGGACTTGTGACCCCCAAATGAAACTGCAGGCCAGACCCCTGGTTCAGAAGTTAAGAATTTGAAGGTGGCGCCGGGTGGTGTGGCTCAGTTGGTTGGAGCATCGTCCCATGCACTGAAAGGTGGCCGGTTAGATTCTTGGTCAGGGCACATGGCACATACCCAGGTTGCAGGTTCCATCCCCAGTTGGGGCCGATATGGGAAGCAACCAATTGATGTTTCTCTCTCACACTGATGTCCTCTCTCTCTCTCTCTCTCTCTCTCTCTCTCTCTCTCTCTCTTCCTCTCTCTATGAATGTCCTCAGATGAGGATTACAAAAAAGAAGAAGAATTTGAAGATGGTGACAACAGAGAATTAAACTAAGTGTGGGCCCTTCAGACTAAGGCCAAGTGACCAAGAGGCTGGTTCTGCTGCCTGCACCCACAGCCGGCCTTAGCCATCCCCAGGCTGCTTCCTTTCAAGGAGCAACATGGTAATATAGCATGTGATCTACAAAAGTACTTTCCGCCTCCCAAAAGGAAATACATATTCAATCAATATGCCTATTGCCATAATATTTCATTTTTAACCAAATTCAAGCTTATGCAAATTGCAGCAATTACACACTTAACCCTAAATTATCATGGCAGTAAACTACTTTTGCTAAAAGGACATGATTAGTTCAACGTTTTTCTCACCTGGAGATTTGCCAAGAACTAACCCTAAACCCTTGGCCAGCTGCAGGCATTTCTCAGAGCCGTCAATCTGGCCTCTTTAATTCTCTCTGCCCTCCAAGTTAGGTGTGACGTCTGTAATTTATTACTGCACATGAGATAGGTTACCTGCCCTATTGCATTGCCTGATCCCCTGTCCTGGGGTCGCTTCCCAATCCACATCCCATAATCTGAAGTTTCTCATTTATATTTTAGAAAAATGGATAAAACTGACCCTGCACTTACCCATGACCAGCAGTCATGCTCTTGGGCATTTAGCCCAGAGAAATGGATTCCTATGTTCACACAAAAACCTGTGCACTCATGTTCACAGCAGACCGATTCATCATAGTGGACTGGAAACAACCCAAATGTCCCTCAGTGGAGAAGTCCCTGAACAACTCTCTACAACAGAGCACTGATCGGCAGTGAAAAGGAATGAACTTGTGATCCAGGCACTATGCCTGGTGAAAACAAAAGTCCATCCCAAAATGATGCATCCAGAACGATATCATCCAGATGGCATCTCAAAATGAGAAAACCGTGGAGATGGAGAAGAGGTGGGTGGGAGTGGGCGGGGCACTCGAATAAAAGAGGCAGCAGGTGATGGAGAGGTTCTGCATCTTGATTTTTGTGGTGGATTCACAAGTCCACGCCCGAGATAAACATGGTGGAAACTGAGCCCCTCCTGTGGCCTAGCTAGCAGTGTGCCAACATCAAGGTCCTGTTGTGACTTTGAAGCACAGCAAGATGTCACCACTGGGGAAATCAGGATTAAGGGGACTCAGATTCCTGGTACCATTTCTGCTATCCCTCAGGATTTTATAATTATTAAAAAATAAAAGGATCTTTTTACCTAAAAAATACATGTAGCATTCCTCAAGCAAAGGAGACCAAAGCTCTTCTTACTTTTACAGGTTTCTTATTCCTTTAACTGTAAATTGTTTAAAAGATATGGAACTCATAGAAACAGAGCAGATTGGTAGTTGCCAGAAACAGAATGGGTGACAGTGGTCAAAAGGTACAAACTCCAGTTATAACAATTGCTGGGGCTGTAATGTGCAGCTGGTGGCTGTCGTTTACAATACCGTATTGCACATTTGAAAGTTGGTAGGAGAGCAGATCTTAAAAGTTCTCATCACAGGAAAAAAATTGTGACTCTGTGTGGTGATGGATGTTAACTTGTTGTGGTGATCATTTGCAATATTTACATGTTTCAAATCATCACATCATACACCTAAAACTAATGCAATGTAACATGTCAGTTACATCTCAATAAAACTGGGGAGATTGAAATGTAAAAGGAAAGAAAGGGGTACAACATGAACAAATACTGTGGCGGGGATATTTCAATAACCCTCAACTCCCCACATTCAAGAGCTGGAGCACAAGAACAAAACACTGTGCCCAAGCAATCCAGCCATTACTCTTTCAGTAACAGTAAGGACCTGAAGAAGGACAGAGAAAAGAAGCACTATTTTCCAACCTCAGGCAGCAAATCAGCATATTTTACAAGGACTCATGAATGCAAGGGTACACGTCCAAAGAGCAAGGGGCTCAGGCTGTTCCTATGCTCATTTCCTCATGGCCTCCCTGCCCTCCCTCTGCCAGGACTTCCCAGGCACTGAAGGCCTATTGTTCCTGGGCTCCCTTTCTTTTCTTTTTTTAATAATTTTTATTTCTTGAAGTATTACAAAGAGTATTACATAGGTTTCCTTTTTTCCTCCCCCTTGACATTCCCCCGGCCCCTACCCCCTAGTGTCTTGTGTCCATTGGTTATTCTTATATGCATGCATATAAGTCCTTCGGTTGATCTCTTAACCACGCCCCCAAACCCTCCCCAGGCTTCCCACTGTAGTTTGACAGTCTGTTCAATTCTGCTCTGCCTCTGCATCTACCCCTGTTCATCAGTCTACACTGGTGCCCATTATCTGTCCCAACCTCACTGGAGCCGTCCCAACCTCACCGGGGCCATCTCGGCCTCACTGGGGCTGTTTCAACCTCACCAGGGCCGTCCCGTCCTCACCGGGGCCCTCTCGGCATCACTTGTGTTGTTTCAACCTCACCGGTGCCATCCCGACCTCACTGGGGAAGTTTCAACCTAACCAGGGCTGTCTCAACCTCACTGGGGCCATCCCGACCTCACTGGGGGTGTTCCAACCTCATCGGGGCTGTCCCAACCTCACTGGAGCCGTCTGGACCTCACTGGGGCCATCTCGACCTCACTGATGCCATCTCGACCTCACCAGGGCCATTCTGACCTCACCTGGGCTGTTTGGCCTCACCGGGGCCATCTCAACCTCACTGGGCTGTCCCGACCTCACTGGGGCCGTTTCAATCTCACCAGGGCCGTCCAGACCACACTGGGGCCGTTTCAACCTCACCAGGGCCATCCCGGCCTCACTGGGGCCGTTTCAACCTCACCAGGGCCATCCCGACCTCGCCGGGGCTGTTTCAACCTCACCAGGGCCGTCCCAACCTCACCGGGGCCATTTTGACCTCACCGGGGCCATCCCGACCTCGCCGGAGCCATTTCAACTTCACCAGGGCCATCCCGACCTCACCAGTGCCGTTTCCACATCACCAGGGCCATCCCGACCTTGCCAGGGCTGTTTCAACCTCACGAGGGCCGTCCCAACCTCACCGGGGCCATCTCGACCTCACCGGGACCATCCCGATCTTGCTGGGGCCGTTTCAACCTCACCAGGGCCATCCCGGCCTCACTGGGGACGTTTCAACCTCACCGGGGCCGTCCCAACCTCACCAGGGCCATCCCGACCTCACCGGGGCCGTCTCAACCTTTCCTGGGGCATCCCAACCTCACCGGGGCCGTTCCGACCTCACTAGGGCTGCCCCGACCTTACCGGGGCCATCCCAGCCTCACCGGGAAACACAAAGTTTGGCACTCTGTCCCCTGCCGGGCGGCTCCCCATCAAACAAAATCTCCAGGATTTCCTGGTGGCTGAACATCCAGTACGCCTGCTTGGACTTCACCCTCCACTGAGTGCAAAGACTGCCCATCTGCCATCCCCCAGCATCCCACGCGAGACTGGAACCGGTGGGTGTGCTTGTGCACCTGCTGGTACAGCGGTTCCACATCACCAGCCCAGCCGGGCCGGCTCTGGCCTTCCCCGAACACGACTCCGCACCCCGAGTGCGTCCCTCCTGGAGGCGAGGAGCCGAAATCTGCAGCCTGCTGGGTTGAGCTCTGTACTTGGTGCCTCTGCCCATCCTACTCAGTATCAATGCTCTTCTTTCTTTCCTTCCAGTTGTAAAGCCTCCACTGGGCCAGCTTTCCCATGGTTCCCTATGATAGCTGTTTGTCCCACAGTTGGTAGCCTCGATGTTGTGGGAGGCAGCACGCACCAGTCTCTTCTTTACACCGCCTTCTTGGATCTCCTGGGTCTGTTTCTTGAGCGCGTCTCACATGGGTGTGGGCAGTTGAAGTCTGCAATTTGTTGGGCTAGGCTTAAAAGCACAGGTGGGTCTTTTTGTGCACCTGGCACAGCTTGGATGGGGATGTAAATTGATTTGGGCTCCCTTTCTTTGTTTTTGGTGGGAGGGGGTTGGCGGGTGGGGAGGACACTTTTCCGGCACCGCCACCAGCTAGGCGCTAGGTGGCACCCTGAGCTGCTGCGACTCTTGCACCCAAGGTTTCCACCAGAACCCAGGCTCTGAGGCTATCCTACTCTTTGTACCACTGGGTCCAAGTTCATGGTCCAGACCCGTGTGCCTGCGGAGGACCAGGAGGGCTGGAAGGCTAAAGACAAGCAGCCAGATGCCTGCCTTCCTGCAGGGAATGTCTTCTCTAGGCACTGACATGTTTTGTCTGTCTGTTGCACCCCCTTACTTTTTCCTGCCCTCTCTGTTTCTCCATCTCCAGGCCCTGAAGACTGTGCCTTCACCTTCTCATCCCAAACCTCCCAGGGTGTCTCAGGCCCCCGGGGTGATTCACTTTTGAGTCAAAAGGGCAAGCCACACGCTTGCAAGAAGAGCACCTACCCAAAAGCACAGGCACTTCTCTATTGGCCAGGAAAGCACAGTTTGTTGAATTAGTGAATTATTTTAATTCTGTGGATTAGTCTCCTCTTGTCTTTACTTGAAGTAACAGAACCATCTCCAATCAGCTTAAGCATAAAGGGAGAATGTATTGGCAGGACAGTGTGAACTGGCCGTAACCAAGGAGGACTGCAGGCTGGGAGCTAGGGCCTGCAGGGAACTGCTTGGGAATCATTGTGCGGCATGCTGGTCCCTGGAGACAGCCAGGTGCCCTGGCCACAATCACAGAAGTGGCTTTCAGAAGTGACAAAGCGCTCCTACAGCCACCCAAACCCCTGGACAATTAGACTTGGCCACCAAACTCAATAGGTTAACAAGGGACAGTGCAAGTTAGAGGAGAAACCACTTCCTCCCACATCCCCACCTTCCCCAAACTTTCTACTCTGGCCTCAAAGAGGAGATGATGCAGAAAAAGATGCAGCTCCCTTCTCTCCCCCACGCCTCAGCATACCGAGCTAGTGCCATTCTCAGCTAGGAGCTGGCCTAACCTTCCCATCCCTGCCCTTTACCATCCACCCAAACTGGGGAGGGAAGGGGGGCAGCCCAGCACACCCATCATCATTCACTTCTCTCCCTTCTGAGCCTACAGCTGGTGGGAAAGTCTGAGACTGGGCTGTGGAGGGGCGCTCAGAGCCGCCCCCCATTACCTGCTGTGTGGGGGTCCCTCACCAGGCTTGGGGGCCCACCCCCTGCTGACAATCCATGTGACCTTGCTTGCCTTTGCCTTTGCTCCTGGTTTTCTCCATCCTACCCCGGGACTCCGTGGGAAGGTGTGGCCATGGTCTGGGGCAGGATTAGTCTGCGCCCCCTGGTTTCCAAGGGATGTCTTAAGCAGACAGACCGTTGATTATGCGCAATATTCCAGAAACCTGTCTGAAGAGCTTTCACGTGTAGG